>NW_007377934.1:125029-188754 GCF_000475195.1 Diaphorina citri | reverse complement strand
CAGTACTGTTATCAGATAATGATTTTGGACATTGTCTTTTCTTTAAAGTGTCCAGAGTGATCGTGATTATTTCTACATTTTTATCTTAATTAGTATTTCCTCAACTTACGTTTTCAAGTATATTTTAAGTGATTTGGTGATTTGTCCGTCAAGAAACATTCTGCAAGTAAAATTTGGTTGCTGCTTTCCGTAGATCATGTAAGTGTGACAATATTTTGGTGATGGGCTTAAATGCTAAAGACATTTAAGTTTTTTCTTAAAGAAAGCCATCAATGATTGAATTCATTAGTCAATCAGAATAAAGAATTTGTGCCCAAATTTACATCATCATATGCAGTGTTATCAGACCATTAACTTTTGTTAGGTATGAGTCATCTAACACACCCTACTATTTTATCAAATGTTTATTGCACAATATGTCAATCACTTCTGAAACCATTAGCTGATATTGCTAGTATGTTGAATACACCAGTTCTCAATGAATCACTGTAATAAAGCAATGATGTGTATTGTTTGAAAAGGGGTCGAGTGGATTGGAACACATCACATGCCTTCAGGCACACTCCACTTGTTAAAAGTCTAATTTTACCTTGCCTTTAGAATTTAACCTCTTCTTGCACCGAGGCATCATATTATCGTTCAAATTTCACTACTGCATAAGTCAATTTTTCAAACTTTTCAGAAGAAGAAGAAGAAGAAGAAGAAGAAGAAGAAGAAGAAGAAGAAGAAGAAGAAGAAGAAGAAAAAACATGGTTGCTCACTATCTTTCAAATTACTATCAGGTTCAGTGGTAAGTAGTGATATTGTTGATTGTAACATGCTCTGTTGTTTTTTCTGAAATGTCTTCAAATCATCATGTAGAGGAGAGAATACCGTATCCAATGATGTGCATAACTCAATTTCACCAAAAATCGACACAGTAGTGAAATTTGAACAACGATATGATGCCAGATATTAATTGTTTGAGAAGTTATCCTATCATGCACACCAGTGCCATATGATGCCAAGAAAAAAAAAAAAATGTCATCCAAGGGGGTTGAAGTAGGTATTTTTGGAAAGCTCTTGTCAAGCTGATTCCAAAAATGTATAATAGGTACAACAAGAAAAAAATTGTGCAAGAAGAGGTTAATTTGAAGGGTAGAGTAGTTTTATCTGCTCACTTTATCAGAAAATGATGAGATTTGTGAAGTCTAACAACATTTCACATGCTAGTATCTAAATGAGTGACCTTCTCGGCAGTATGGGCTGTTGTAAGCTGCTGGCTTTTCCCAGCCACACTCAGCCACTATAAATTTTAGCACTATACTCCTTCTTGTTTTCCTTCGCCTTTTTCCATGTTCAGACGGGTTTGGTGTTTTTCATCAGCCTCTCTATCAGCCCTGGAGTGATTGCCTTGGGCTGAAAATTGGTTTTGCCTACTTTTTTTTATTATTATGATTGAATGCCTTTCACGCTCAACCTTTACTTTTTCTTTAGCAAGGGAAATTTCAGGCTGGAATCCTCCCTGTTCAAAGTCCCCCAAGTGACATTAAACCCCTTGTAAATAATTACAATAATAATTCCCAATGAGCTCTCTATTGTTAGTAATATTTTGTGTTCATTTTGTTTTCAGTACTTCTAACTGCTCACAAATAAGAATGACTTTTCAGTCTCCAATGCCATCCAGGGAATTCTTATGGAATATATTTCAAGGGTAAGTTATGTCTGATCAATCTGATCATAAACCTAAACTGATTAAGTTTATAAAATGTAACTCATAACATTTGTGATAGTCACAATATAGAAGACATTTTGGTAATTATTCGGAAGCCACAACAGTGAAAAAGAAAGCTCATTTTTGTGTTCAACTTAACCCTATAATAACATTATAACACTGGTCACTGCTCATTTTGTGAAATCTCCTTTTAGTGTTATACCTAACCCTATAATAAAACTGGTCACTGCTCATTTGTGAAATCTCCTTTTTGTGTTTAACCTAACCTTATAATAACTCTGGTCTCAGCTCATTTGTGACTCTTATTGTTTTTATTATTTTAATTGATTTCAGAGTTGACCGGGATAGAAGTGGCTTCATATCAGCAGATGAATTACAGCATGCATTATCTAACGGAACTTGGACCCCATTCAATCCAGAAACTGTACGACTTATGATTGGTATGTAGTTTTTTTTTAGTCTGGCCTGGGGACCTTAACAGGGAAGATACCAGCCTGAAATTTCCCTTGGTAAAGAAATAGGAAAGGTTCAGTGCAAATTAAGGGCATCCACTCGTAAAAATTTTGTACTCAAAACCAAATGTCAGCCCAAAGCTATCATCCTAGGGCTGACTGCGAGGCTGACAAAAAACTTCGAACCTGTCTGAACAAGGAGAAGGAAAGGAAGTTAGGCCAGCCACTCACTATCCGTTAGACCAGACAGGTACACTTGATCAGGTCTACCTGCCAGTGTGCGTGTGCTCTTCAGGTAGGTATCAGGTAGACCTGACAGGCGGACCTTTTCAGCCATACCTGTCAGGTCTACCTGATAGTGTGTGTGCTCATCAGGTATCAGATGGACCTGATCAGGTGTACCTTCAGGTTTACCTGATAATGAGTGGCTTCCCTTATAGTTCGTTCCCTCTATCAAACCTCTTGTTTTTTTTTTTTTTTTTTTTTTTTTTTTTTTTTTTTTTTTTTTTTTTTTTTTTTTGTGGAACTTCTCAGTATGTTGTTCTTAGTTAAACCTATAAAATATACGAGACCTTGTGTTTTTTTTTTTTTTTTTTTTTTTTAAGAGAGGTTTGACCAGAGGGAACTGTAACTGCTATGCTATGGTCTTATCGTCCCGAAATCGAAGAGAGAAGGAAGACAGGATAGGAGAAAGCCAGCCGTTCCGAGAACGAGCTAAGTAGGCTGGCAAGAGAGACCTTGTTTAGACTGCTGGGGTAAAGGGACTTTTCAGTCTCATTCTTGCAGTATATTCTATTCTATTTTTTTTCTTCTTCTCCAGGCATGTTTGACAAGCACAATCGGGGCTCGATTACGTTCGAGGATTTCGGCGCCCTCTGGAAGTACGTGACGGACTGGCAGAACTGCTTCCGAAGTTTCGATCGGGACAACTCGGGTAACATCGACAAGTCCGAGCTGAGTGCAGCGTTGACTACGTTCGGGTATCGGTTGAGTGATCGGATGATTGGGACCATGTTGAAGAAGTTCGATCGATTTGGCCGAGGAACGATATTGTTCGACGATTTTATCCAGTGCTGTATTACACTTTATGTAAGTACAGTCTGGCTGAGGGACTATAAACAGAGAGTAGATCAGCGTCTAGCTAGGGGACTATAAACAGGGAGTAGACTAGTCCAAATTTCCTATATCAATAGCGAAGGCTGAGTGTGAAGGGCACCCACGCGGAAAGTTTTGGTGCCAAAACCAGTTGCCCTCAAAGCGATCACTCTAAAGCTGATTGAGAGGCCGACGACAAACGCCGACCCCATCTGAACATGGGAAAAGGCGAAGAGGAAGGAAAGGATTACACTTTATGTAAGTAGACTTTTTCTTATCAACTAATCTAAAGGCTGGTGTCACACTCGGACTTTTAATCCTGGATTAACCAATCTGTTTGGCAAGAAAAAAAAAAATAGTAATAATAAATCAATCAAACAAAATAATCCAAGATTAAAATCTAATCATATTTTAATCTCTGAGTTTAGTCTTGGCCACAAAATAGCCAGCCTACTTAGCCTGGAGGGTAGAGCGCCTGCATTGTAAGGACTAGACCGTGGGTTCAATTCCCGCCTGGGTTGAGTGATCGGATGGTCGGAACGATGTTGAACAAGTTCGATCGGTTTGGCCGAGGCACGATATTGTTTGACGATTTTATTCAATGCTGTATTGCACTTTATGTAAGTAGATTTTATGATTTTTTCGTGTTTATTTCGTAGCAATGAAACAACTGCTACATTAGATTCGTGTGTTCTGTTTCGTAGTATGTCCCTCGTCAGAGTGGCGATAATGATACAATGATAAGAGACATAATACTTCAGATTTAGATGCTGGGCCAACACTCGAGAAAGTAACTTGTTGAAATGAGTATAGGGTTGAAATATGTATAGTTGTATAGGTACAAGTACAAATGTTATGTGGACCCTGGGAATCGAACCCGGGATCTTCTGAATGGCAAGCAAACGCGTATCACTGGGTTAACCTTGCCTACCAGTCATGTCTAATCTAGTGATCTTTTTTTTTTTTTTTTTTTTTTTTTTCAATATTTTTTTTTTAATTTTACGTTCTATCGTTTTAAGCGATAAAAAAAAATTATGAGACACCTCAATTCAAATACCAACCATACACCATGTTGCTTAATAACTTGAATGTGCAATTGCAGCTTGTTGATTAAAAGCAAGTAATTTTAATAGAATAGAATATACCTTGTTTATCCTGCCCTTAATACTGTTGTTTCCTTCTGGATCCCAACAGCACCCTCGTAGAAAGAAACTCCTAGATGATTATGAGGTTCCGATCTACTTCCAAGAGTCTGTTGGAGGTGGCTTCATCTCCATGTGAGACGGAACAGCCAATGGGTGTGATAAGCAACACAGTGTGTTACTCAGCCCACCCTGGGCCACACCGTCACACCTGGAGATGAAGACAAAGGATCTTTATTTTCACAAGTGAATATCGCTACAGAATGAGCCTGATGTCATCTAATGAACAGTCTAATAACGTGAACTTTTCCTGGTTATTTCAGGCCCTCACTTCAGCATTTCGTAGTTACGACACGGATCAAGATGGCGTCATTACAATCCACTATGAACAATTCCTCGATATGGTGTTTAGTTTGAAGATTTGAACCGGGGATCAAACCAAGGACCACGGGGTTCTGCTCCCACGACACCGGGGTAATGGCATCTTTTTTGTTTTTTGTTTTTGTTTTTTTTGTTTTTAAAAGATGAGTGTTCCACCGCCGTTTTTATTTCGTAGCAATGGAACAACTTTTTTTAAAGATGAGTGTTTCCCCCCCGTTTTTTTTTCGTAGCGATGAAACAACTGCTACATTGGACGCTTGTGGTCTGTTCGTAGCATGCCCATCCCGTAGTATGCCTCTCATCAGATGGGCGAGAAGAGACACAATACTTCCCATTTAGGTGCTGGGTCAACACGAGAACACCAGAAAGTAACCCGTTGAAATATTTGCAATCGAAAAAGGAGTACAAATTTTTGTCGATGGTGGGATTCGAACCCGGGACCTTCTGCATGGCAAGCAAAAAGCCCGCTCTGAGGCTTGGGTATAAGGGCAACTGCCCCAAAAGATGGGTTAAGAAGCCTCGTATACGGATCTTTGTATTTCAACGTGAATTTTCACCTAAAAGTTCAAGGTGATGGTTATGAACAGGGGTAGGCTTGCGCGCCTTAATGTTTATTTTGTACAGTTTGGTATTTGGTACTAGAAAATTGATTTTTTTAAGCCTAGCGTAGGCTAGCCTAGCCCCGTATTAAGATTCTGTTGCCATTAGAGCTCGGCAGGAATCCATAACTGTTCTAGAGAGCCTGGAAACTTAGGAGAAAGCCAGCCGTTAGGAGAGCGAACCTTATCTGTTTAGGATAAAGTGCGCCCGGGGCGTCAATCGAACTCGCGACCTAAGCTGAAGACTTTTTTTTACATTCCCAGTTGCAACGTTTTCACGTTTCAACGATGTTTATAGAATTCACACCAAAACATATGAAAATCATGTATTTTATACCAAGGATACCGAATAATGTCACAGGGATTTATAACTCCAAGTTACCAGTTTGCAATTTGGTTTGCTATCAACTTTATTTTGTTTAAGAGGTTTACCGATGTTACTTTTTACGGTTTTACGTTTGTCCCCCTTTAATTTTATTATGTAACTACCTACTGTTTTTCATTCAGTTCGATTTTATAGCCAAATAATATAAAAGGACCTAAACCTGAGTGGAAAAATAAATTCAGAAAATAAGGTCTGTATTATGAAAATCAAAAGATTTTTTTTTAACATTAATTTATTTTATCAATAATTAAATTTGTGATGTGAAAGTTTTATTTTATTTATTTATAATGTGAAAATAAATTAAGGAAATAAAATCCACGAAATAAATAAGTAGAAAGGCCAAGAAAAAGAAAATAAATTGAAAAAGTAAATGAAAATTAGAAGAATAAATCAGGAAAAAATTTGCGAGAGGTTTTTTCAAGCTTCCCAGACCTGTCTAGCATGAAGGTTCCCACCCGAATCCCACCCTCGGCACCTAACTTTGGTAGCACAACTTCGGAGTTCAGAAAGAGGAGGAGCTTAAATCAGAATCAAGTGGGGGGAAATTTCTCCTGCGCATGTCTCAGAACTTTGTGCTTTTTATACGAGCCAGTGTAGGGGAAGTTTTCCCCAAGCATTCTGCCTTGGCTCCTCTCCTCTTTCTGAACTTCGAAGTTGTGCTTCATGCTAGACAGGTCTGGGAAGCTTAAACAAACCTCTCGAAAATTTTCTTCTCGATTTTTCCCGCAATTTTTTTTTTCTTGGATGTTTTAATTATTATTATTATTTTTACTCGTTATTTGAACAACTTATCTGAATTTAATATTATATGCCAAAAAAATTAGATACCTAGGTATTAAATAAATTATTTTACTGTTACGATAATATTAAGTTATTCATTTCATATTTCATTAATTTAATTATTTCGTTACATTACATAAGATATTTATTTTTCATTTAAAGTTATATTTAAAGTTAAAATTATTTTACGATTCTACGAAGTATTTTCGACCAATTTACGTGTGATCTTTTGTTGAAAAGTAATTATACTAAATATATTTTTTCACGGTTTCTTACATTATTTTCGTGGTTGATTATTTTTCCATTTCCCCCCTCCTTACATTTTATTTCAGGTACCACTGCCAGCCTAGTTAGTTTAAGGTAGCACGCCGGCCTTGGAAGCACTTGATCGTGGGTTCGATTCCCACCCGCGGTGAACTTTATCCTAAACAGATAAGGTTCGCGCCCTAGAACACAATATCTTTGGATACATACTCAGAAGATAAAAATACAATGGGCATTTAAAATTGGAAAAAAATATAATTTCATATTTGTACTAACAATTAAAATGCTACACAGTACCTATGTACAAAAAAAAAAAAAAAAAAAATTTAAATTTTTTATTAACAATAAAAAAATAACACAACACCAATTAAAAAAAAAAAAAAAAAAAAAAAAAAAAAAAAAAAAAAACCATGGATACTTTATATACAATCTATTAAAACTTTTTTACAACAAAGAGAGGTAGATAAAATACAGAATTTACAAGAACTTTTTGTCTTCACAGCTGCTTTATTGAATGCCAGGCTTTAGGTGTGGTTAAATTCTCAAATGAAATCTCAATCTGGAGATTATCCAAGTAGGTAAAGCCAGACATTTGTTTTAAGATGTGTCCATACATCACACATAGTCGACGGCCGTCAATCGACGGCCGTCAATCGACGGCAATTTATTGTGAATCGACATCGATCGACGGCTGGTCGACTATGTGTAGACACACATTAAAGATGAACACAACATGAAAAAATACCCGGTTACATGTATTTAAAACAGTGGTCTGAAGAAATATGAGAATAGTAGGATACAATAAATTGTTTGTTTGTTTTTGTTTTTTAAAAAGATGAGTGTTTCACCGCCGTTTTTATTTCGTAGCAATGAAACAACTGCTACATTGGACGCATGTGGTCTGTGTTAACATGCCCATCCCGTAGTATGCCTCTCATCAGATGGGCGAGAAGAAGACAAATACTTCCCATTTAGGTGCTGGGTCAACACGAGAACACCAGAAAGTAACACGTTGAAATATTTGCAATCGAAAAACGAGTACAAATTTTTGTCGATGGTGGGATTCGAAGAACCATTTCATAGCGAAGAACCATTTGCTAATTGCTACACTAGACTTTCCGAGCCTGTTTTGAAGAATGTCCCTCATCAGAAAGTGTGATGGTGGGTTTCAGCAATGACTTATTAATGAGAGATTTTGCTAATGGGAGAATTTTTAATAATTTAAAAAGGAGTTTTCAAAAACTCCTCCTTTTTGGATGATAATGTTTTCCCCCATTAGTGAAATCTCTAAAAAAAAAGAAAAAAAAAAAAACTACCTGACACTCTTAACGGTCGGTCAATTGATTTATTTTCGTCTTCGTCGTGGCGTCTATTTTTTTTGAATTTAAGTATATTGTGTTTCGTCCGTTTTTCCCCGAAAACACAGAAAAAAATAAATAAATAAATACCCATAAAAAAAGAAGAAAAAGAAAATGAAGAAGGTGAAGAAGAAGGAAAAGAACAAAATACACGTAAAAAAAGAAGAACAAAATACATGTAAAAAAGAAGAAAATAGAACAAGGAGATGAAGAAGAAAAAGACCAAAATACACGTAAAACGAAGACATGTAAATATTATTAGAAAGAAATTAACGTAAAAAAAATCTTTTTCTTTCGCTTGATGTGTGGGTAGTCCTATTGTTTTGTTCTTACCTATTAGAAAGAAATTAACGTAAAAAAAATCTTTTTCTTTCGCTTGATGTGTGGGTAGTCCTATTGTTTTGTTCTTACCAGCGATTTTTTTTTATCTGTTTCACAATTTCGCGAGATCATGAGATAGGGAGACACTATTCACACTATTGTTTGTATTGATAGCTTTAGTATAATAGATCAGTTGCGCTTACTTAGGTGATGTTACAAAGTCATAGAGCAGGAAAAATGAGGACCAACTGAATTTAGTATAATAGATCAGTTGCGCTTACTTAGGTGATGTTACAAAGTCATAGAGCAGGAAAAATGAGGACCAACTGAATTTTTTTTTTTCTTCTACGACTTCTAGATATCGAGTTAAATCGATTTCAAAAATACCGGTAAATCGTGAAGTTTGACGTCACGGCATACGCTCCCGTAGACGATGACGACATAATTCATGACTCTCGCTTCGTTTGTTTGTGCGCAAGCGTTTCTGCGCATTTTGACGTGAAAATATGTCGTCACAACTCTTTGAACTTTTTCATTAGAACGGCAATTAAAAATTTATTGACCTCAGATTTGGATTTTTCCCAACTTTTTACGTAGGAATCGACTTTTTTTCAATAATATTTTCCCAATTGCAACTCCTCCATTTATTTATTTATGCATCCATTCTTTGAAAAATGGGAAATAAATAAATTTTGCGCCACGGTTAGGATAAAATCAGCCCCGGACGGGAATCGAACCCGCGGCCTAGCGCTGACAAGGCAGACGCGCAACAACCAAGCTAACTAGGCTGGCATTTAAGAGGTTTGATAAGAGGGAATGCTGAAACTGCCGAGGTGTTATCATCCCCGAAAGCGAAGAGAATGGGAAGATAGGGTGGACGAAAGCAAGCCATTCCGAGAAGAAACCTCAAGCGGTAATCGAAGCCGTGACTTAGCGCTTATGAGAGGCATACGGGCTGCCTTCCTAGCTAACTAGGCTCCAAGCTAATTTCGCTTCCAATGTGCGGTGGACCTCAAACCTCTAAAAAAATCCTTCAGTGGTGCAATGAGAGTTCAAGTTGTAGCCAGTTAGCTTGGTTGGTAGCGCTTCTGCCTTGTAAGCGCTAGGTCGCGGGTTCGATTCCCGCCTGGGGCGGATTATATCCTCAATGGATAAGGTTCGTTATCAAAACGGCTGGCTTTCTCCTATCCTGTCTTCCTTCTCTCTTCGATTTCGGGACGATAAGACTTTAGCAGTCAAACCTCTTGAAAAAAAAAGGTTGTTTTCAACTAAAAGGCTCATGGCCGGATCCACAATGCGAGATAAAACTCCGTTTAAACTAGTGGTACTTCTGGTGCTGCTTCATGAGGATTTTGGCCTGCTGAACAGGGATACAAAGTTTTTTGACATGTTTTCAACGGTCATTGTTTCTGCTTGGTTTCAGGCGTTTGGAAATGCCAAGACGGCTCACAACAACAACTCGAGTCGGTTCGGCAAATTCATCCAGGTCAACTACAAGGAGAATGGAATGGTTCACGGGTAAGTGTCGTTCCACGCGCAAAGTCCTTGGTTCGAACCTTGGAGCAGAAAACACAAATATTTTCACCTGGATTCGTAGTGATTGGTAGTGTGTTTCTACGTCTTAAGGCAGAAACACACTACCATCACGTACGTCACGTGAACTCATGGGGAGTCGGAAAGATGTATGTAGTTCAAAGTTTTCCCATAATATTTTGGGCTGTCCTGAATGAAATTACCTAGAATATTATTGGAAATTTGGAACTACACGTTTCTGACTTCCCATGAGCTCACGTCACGTGATAGTAGTGTGTTTTTACCTTAAATTTCAAGAACTCACTTCCCTCCGTTCAGTTGTTATTGAGTCCGTAAGCATCAATTCATCCCTCAATCAAACCGAACATGAACCTCAATAAAAAGAAATTCGTGCTATGAAAAGCAATGAAAAGAATATCTGACTCCCTATGAGTTCACGTTACGCGTTTCATCTCAATCCCGAGTTGGTAAACCCCAGGATAAGCAATCTTAACATTTTTAATTAATTGATCTCAAGAGCAAAGTAAACCTAGACCCTTGACCAAAGGAGTGTTCCTGAAGCCTGAAGGCATGTGATGTGTTAAAATTCACTTGACCCCATCCTTATTTTCCTACTGTCATCCATAATTTTCCTTTATCATCGGCACTTTTCCCCTATCCTTTTAGCATCCATATTTTACTTCTATCATCCACACTTTTCCCCTAAGAACCATATTCTTCCTCTAAGTACTACATTTTACTTCTATCATCCATTATCCATACATTCCCCCTAACATGCATCCACAATATCCACATCTTATAAAATTTTGTATTTTACCATAACAATAATCGTTTGTAAATAGATAACCGACCAAATATAAATATTATTTTTTTAAAAAAAAAAGAAAAAAAAAAAAACTACCTGACACTCTTAACGGTCGGTCAATTGATTTATTTTCGTCTTCGTCGTGGCGTCTATTTTCTTGAATTTAAGTATATTGTGTTTCGTCCGTTTTTCCCCGAAAACACAGAAAAAAATAAATAAATAAATACCCATAAAAAAAGAAGAAAAAGAAAATGAAGAAGGTGAAGAAGAAGGAAAAGAACAAAATACACGTAAAAAAAGAAGAACAAAATACATGTAAAAAAGAAGAAAATAGAACAAGGAGATGAAGAAGAAAAAGACCAAAATACACGTAAAACGAAGACATGTAAATATTATTAGAAAGAAATTAACGTAAAAAAAATCTTCTTCTTTTGCTTGATGTGTGGGTAGTCCTATTGTTTTGTTCTTACCAGCGATTTTTTTATCCGTTTCACAATTTCGCGAGATCATGAGATAGGGAGACACTATTCACACTATTGTCGTTTGTATTGATATCTTTAGTATAATAGATCAGTTGCGCTTACTTAGGTGATGTTACAAAGTCATAGAGCAGGAAAAATGAAGACCAACTAGTTAGCTTGGTTGGTAGCGCGTCTGCCTTGTAAGGTCGCGGGTTCGATTCCCGCCCGGGGCGTATTATATCCTCAACGGATAAGGTTCGTTAACAAAACGGCTGGCTTTCTCCCATCCTGTCTTCCTTCTCTCTTCGATTTCGGGACGATAAGACTTTAGCAGTCAAACCTCTTAAAAAAAGGTTGTTTTCAACGGTCATTGTTTCTGCTTGGTTTCAGGCGTTTGGAAATGCCAAGACGGCTCACAACAACAACTCGAGTCGGTTCGGCAAGTTCATCCAGGTCAACTACAAGGAGAATGGAATGGTTCACGGGTAAGTGTCGTTCCACGCGCAAGGTCCTTGGTTCGAACCTTGGAGCAGAAAAACAAATATTTTCACCTAGATTCGTAGTGATTGGTAGTGTGTTTCTACCTCTTGAGGCAGAAACACACTACCATCACGTACGTCACGTGAACTCATCGGGAGTCAGAAAGAGGTCAACTACAAGGAGAATGGAATGGTTCACGGGTAAGTGTCGTTCCACGCGCAAGGTCCTTGGTTCGAACCTTGGAGCAGAAAAACGAATATTTTCACCTAGATTCGTAGTGATTGGTAGTGTGTTTCTACCTCTCAAGGCAGAAACACACTACCATCACGTACGTCACGTGAACTCATGGGGAGTCAGAAAGATGTATGTAGTTCAAAGTTTTCCCATAATATTTTGGGCTGTTCTGAATGAAATTAGCTAATTCGTGCTATGAAAAGCAATGAAAAGAATATCTGACTCCCTATGAGTTCACGTGACATGACGTGATAGTAGTGTGTTTCTACCTTAAAACTCGAGAACTCACTCCTTTCGTTCAGAGTCAGAAAGATGTAGTTCAAAGTTTTCCCATAATATTTTGGGCTGTCCTGAATGAAATTACCTAGAATATTATGGGAAATTTTGAACTACATGTTTCTGACTTCCCATGAGCTCACGTCACGTGATAGTAGTGTGTTTCTACCTTAAATTTCAAGAACTCACTTCCCTCCGTTCAGTCGTTATTGAGTCCGTAAGCATCAATTCATCTCTCAATCAAATGGCTTTCCTCCTATCCTGTCTTCCTTCTCTCTTCTATTTCGGGACGATAAGACCATAGCAGTTACAGTTCCCTCTGTCAAACCTCTTTTATTAATATATGTTTCTCTCATTGTTCTGATTTCAGTGCCGTAGTACAGAAGTATCTGCTGGAGAAGTCACGGATTTGTTCTCAGGGGCGTGGGGAACGGAACTACCATGTGTTCTACTATCTTCTCGCAGGGGCTTCGGATCAGGACCGCCACTCGTTGCATTTGAAGAAGATTGAATCCTACCATTATCTGAATAGGGTAAGAAACAATACAGTCGAACCTGGATAATAGGGTAAGAAACAGACAGATAGAGTCGAAATCAAATCAGATTTATTTATGTCTCAAATGGGAATATTAGTGCCCCCGGACTAACTGTGCCCCCAAACTTGGAAGATGGAGCAGGGGTTCCCTAGTGTGATGTTGTTTTCTGGAGATGTTTCTTTTTTTATGCACACTTGGTTTATTAATAAAGTCTACTTATATTACTAAAAAAAAAAAATGTTCCATTGTGTGATTTCATTTTCAGAGTGGCCCATACACGTTGGACAATGTGGACGAGAAGTATGAGTTCTCCCGACTACAGCAATCGATGGAGATGGTCGGATTCACTCAGGAGAAACAGCGCCGTCTATTTGCCGTCCTCTCGGCCGTTCTTCTATTAGGTAAGCCGTCATTCTCGCTCGAAATCAAATCAGATTTATTTATGTCTCAAATGGGAATATTAGTTAATACACGTTAAGTTATTTCAGAAACAACGCAAGAACGAAAACGAAAGTTAAACCTGAAAAAGATGGTAAAAAATAAATAAAGACAGTCAAATTTGGAGAGAATAAAAATTTAGGAAAATTCTCAGGGGTTTTTTTCAAGAGGTTTGATAGATCGAACTGGAACTGCCAAGGTCTTTCATTTTCAGAGTGGCCCATACACGTTGGACAATGTGGACGAGAAATATGAGTTCTCCCGACTACAGCAATCGATGGAGATGGTCGGATTCACCCAGGAGAAACAGCGCCGTCTATTTGCCGTCCTCTCGGCCGTTCTTCTATTAGGTAAGCCGTCATTTTTTTTATTTTTTTTTTTAAAGAGGTTTGACAGTGGGAACTGTAACTGCTAGGGTCTTATCGTCCCGAAATCGAAGAGAGAAGGAAGACAGGACAGGAGTAAGCCAGCCGTTCCGAGAACGAACATTATCCCATCAGGATAAAATCCGCCCCGGACGAGAATCGAACCCGCGGCCTAGCGCTTACAAGGCAGATGCACTACCAACTAAGCTAACTAGGCTGGCAAGCCGTCATTCTCGCTTAGTGCTTACCGTTATAATTTTTGGATACCTAATTGTTGACTCTCATCTGGCTGGGGGACGTTAAACAGGGAGCATACTAGCCTGAAATTTTCCTTGCTAAAGAAATAGCAAAGGTTGAGAGCGAAGGGCATCCACTCTTAAAAAAATTGTAGCCAAAACCAAATGTCAGCCCAAAGCAGTCACCCTAGGGCTGATTGAGAGGCTGATGAAAAATGCCGACCCCGTTCTATGTATTTGTGTATGTGAATGACACTCCTATCCATATCCCCTAATACTTTAATCATCAAGTAATTCGTATTTTTTTTCTTTTTAGAAATTCAAACAAGTTTACTTATTTGTAAACTTTACCGAAGAAATATATAACCTTGTTTAAATTGCGGGAGTAAAGGGACTTATCAGTCTCATTCGGGAAGGATAAACAAGGTATATTCTATTCTTATTCTACGTCATTAGAGCAGGATAATCAAAGTGTATTCTATTCTATTCGCCAGGTAATGTTGAGTTTGTACCGAGGAAGTCGGCCTATCATCACGACGAATCAGTGACCGTACGTAACACCGAGGTGGTCGTACTCATATCTGAGCTGCTTCGAGTCAAGAAGGAAACCCTGCTGGCGGCCCTGACCGCGAAACATGCCCGGGCCTCCGACGAGACATTGGTCATCAACTATCGACTCCCTGAGGTAAATATCGCGGCTCTAAAAGGCTCATGGCCGGGTCCACAATGCGAGATAAAACTCCGTTTAAACTAGTGGTACTTCTGGTGCTGCTTCATGAGGATTTTGGCGTGCTGAACAGGGATACAAAGTTTTTTGACGGTTGTGTTTTTTAATTTAATTTATTTTTTCTAGGTGCTTTAACATGGTATTAAATGTTGGCGCCAAGGGTGTAGATTTATATGGGGAAAAAAATCAATATACAGGGTGGTTCGTGATTTGAAATTGTTAAGTGAATAATACAAAAACTAAAGAAAGAATTAAGAAATTGTTTTTCTTTCTCACAGTGTACAGAATTTTTGTAGAGCAAATTTTTTCGAGTGAATACATTTTTTCAATTAAAATTTTATGCTGATTCCAAAAATTAAATAAAAAATGGGGGTTCCCATAAAAGTGACCTATATTTGGCAAAAAATGGGCCGTTTTGCAAAAAAAATTGCAAATTTAAAAAAAGCCATTTTAATCAACAAAATTTCATCTACATGATGCCGTTTATTTCATTCCTTAATCCCCAGCCGTTGCTGAGATATAAGCGTGGTTCGCAAATCACGAACCACCCTGTATAGATAATGTAAGTACATAGATATACATAAATAAAGTAAGTAGGTAAGGTACATAGTTAAAGTTAGTACATGGTTCTCATTGCAATTGAAATACGCGACAGCTTTAAAAGCACAAATTTCCAGGAAATCCATCATCAGGAATATAAAAGTTGCGTTGATGTCTTTACTGTAAATAAATAATGTTGGACCAGGACCGTATTTTAAGGGGTCGAGAGGACCAGGAATATAAAAGTTGCGTTGTCTTTACTGTAAATAAATAAAGTTGGACCAGGACCGTATTTAAGGGGTCGAGAGGACCCCTCGGTTTTTTTTTTTACTATGTAGGTACTCTACCTTGGGATGGACTTCGAAAATTTGGAGCATCCTCCCTCCCACCCCGGTACACAACTGTCCTCAGTGATCTGTCTATTTCACAACAAAAAAAAATCAAAATTAGGAAGAAGAGGGCGAATAACAAGAAAGAGAAGGAGACGAAGAAGAAGAAAACGACGAAGAAGAAAAGACAAGAACTGACAGTACCTTCCTAGGTATAACTCTTTTTTCCAACCCGAAAAAAAAACTTTTCTTACCCCAAAAAAGCATCATTTCAGGGTTTTCCCCCGAAAATTTTCACAGCTACAAACGGCTAAAACAGCCCCCTCATTCTGACGATGACGGAGTTTTCTCCCAGCGAAAATCCAAAAGTTGAGTCAGGAGTCAGTCATGAAATTCGTCTCACTGGGAAAACATACGTCGCGTTGTGGTTTGAAAAGGGGGAAAAAATTTACGCGTGTTTTTTTCTGATTGAGTAACTTTAAAAGGTCGAAAATTCAATTTTTAATTGCCGTTCTAATGAAAAAGTTTAAAGAGTTGTGACGTCAGATGTCACGTTAAAATGCGCAGAAACGCTTGCGCACAAACAAACGAAGCGGGACGTCATCGCCTACGGGAGCGTATGCCGTGACGTCAAACTTCACGATTTACCGGTATTTTTTAAATCGATTCATCTCGGTATCTAGAAGTCGTAGAAGAAAAAGAAACTAAATTTTTTGCTGTCACAGTCCAACCAAATTTTGTTTCGCAAATTTTCTTTGGCAGTTACTTAGTTGCTCTCTAACTTTTTACGGTCCTTTTTACTCCATTTTTTTTCATATACTTGAATTACTTTCCGCTTATTTTTTTCCAAACTAAAATTTTTCTTTCATTTAAGGGGTGAACTTTATTCTTAACAGATAAAGTTCGTTCTCGGAACGGCTGGCTTTCTCCTATCCTGTCCTCCTTCTCTCTTCTCTTTTAGAACGATAAGACCCCAGCAATGGAGGATTTGCAATTGGGAAAATATTTTTTAATAAAACGTCGATTCCTACGTAAAAAGTTGTGAAAAATCCTATTCTTAACAGATAAAGTTCGTTCTCGGAACGGCTGGCTTTCTCCTATCCTGTCCTCCTTCTCTCTTCTCTTTTAGGACGATAAGACCCCAGCAATTACCGTTCTCTCTATCAATTATCAAAACTCTTTTTTTTTTACTAAATTTTTCGCTGTCACAGTCCAACCAAATTTTGTTTCGCAAATTTTCTTTGGCAGTTAGTTGCTCTCTAACTTTTTACGGTACTTTTTACTCCAATTATTTTTTTACTTAAATTACTTTCCGCTTATTTTTTTCCAAACTAAAATTTTTCTTTCATTTAATTCTCTCTAACTTTTTACGGTACTTTTTACTCCAATTATTTTTTTACTTAAATTACTTTCCGCTTATTTTTTTCCAAACTAAAATTTTTCATTTAATTTTTCGTTGGTAGTTTCGAGCAGCTGTGCATCAACTACGCCAACGAACACCTGCAGTACTACTTCAACCAGCACGTGTTTCAATACGAACAGGAAGAATACAACAAGGAGGGAATTCGTTGGCGCCATATTGAATTCTCGGACAATACGCTGTGTCTGCAGCTGGTCGAGGGGAAACCCAATGGTCTCCTGTGTGTTCTGGATGATCAAGCCAAGTAAGTTTTGAATAGAATAGAATAAGGAGGAAATTCGTTGGCGCCATATTGAATTCTCGGACAATACGCTGTGTCTGCAGCTGGTCGAGGGGAAACCCAATGGTCTCCTGTGTGTTCTGGATGATCAAGCCAAGTAAGTTTTGAATAGAATAGAATAGAATAGAATAAGGAGGGAATTCGTTGGCGCCATATTGAATTCTCGGACAATACGCTGTGTCTGCAGCTGGTCGAGGGGAAACCCAATGGTCTCCTGTGTGTTCTGGATGATCAAGCCAAGTAAGTTTTGAATAGAATAGAATAGAATAAGGAGGAAATTCGTTGGCGCCATATTTTATTGAATTCTCGGACAATACGCTGTGTCTGCAGCTGGTCGAGGGGAAACCCAATGGTCTCCTGTGTGTTCTGGATGATCAAGCCAAGTAAGTTTTGAATAGAATAGAATAGAATAGAATAAGGAGGGAATTCGTTGGCGCCATATTGAATTCTCGGACAATACGCTGTGTCTGCAGCTGGTCGAGGGGAAACCCAATGGTCTCCTGTGTGTTCTGGATGATCAAGCCAAGTAAGTTTTGAATAGAATAGAATAGAATAGAATAAGGAGGGAATTCGTTGGCGCCATATTGAATTCTCGGACAATACGCTGTGTCTGCAGCTGGTCGAGGGGAAACCCAATGGTCTCCTGTGTGTTCTGGATGATCAAGCCAAGTAAGTTTTGAATAGAATAGAATAGAATAGAATAAGGAGGGAATTCGTTGGCGCCATATTGAATTCTCGGACAATACGCTGTGTCTGCAGCTGGTCGAGGGGAAACCCAATGGTCTCCTGTGTGTTCTGGATGATCAAGCCAAGTAAGTTTTGAATAGAATAGAATAGAATAGAATAAGGAGGGAATTCGTTGGCGCCATATTGAATTCTCGGACAATACGCTGTGTCTGCAGCTGGTCGAGGGGAAACCCAATGGTCTCCTGTGTGTTCTGGATGATCAAGCCAAGTAAGTTTTGAATAGAATAGAATAGAATAGAATAAGGAGGGAATTCGTTGGCGCCATATTGACCAGCCAGACTAAGCTGGTCTACTCTCTGTTTAAAGTCCGCCAGCCAGACTAAGCTGGTCTACTCTCTGTTTAAAGTCCGCCAACCAGACTAAGCTGGTCTACTCTCTGTTTAAAGTCCGCCAGCCAGACTAAGCTGGTCTACTCTCTGTTTAAAGTCCGCCAGCCAGACTAAGCTGGTCTACTCTCTGTTTAAAGTCCGCCAGCCAGACTAAGCTGGTCTTTTTTTTTTAAAGAGGTTTGACAGAAGGAAAACTGTAACGTGTGATAGGTATGTTTTCCATGGTGTGATAGGTATGTTTTCCATTGTGTGATAGGTATGTTTTCCATGGTGTGATAGGTATGTTTTTCAGAGTGACCCATACACTTGGCTGGATTTTATTTTATAAATAATATGTGCAAAATGGAAGGATAAAATCCGCCCCGGGCGGGAATCGAACCCGCGGCCTAGCGCTCACAAGGCAGACGCGCTACCAACTAAGCTAACTAGGCTGGCTAAGCTGGTCTACTCTCTGTTTAAAATCCGCCAGCTAGACCCGTGTATTGAACTATCAATCAATCAATTTCACAGGTGGCCGAGATGCGAGAGAAGAACCTGGACCTTATGCGAGGCGAAATCGTGGGCGTCCTTAAGAACAGCTCAATGGCTTTCGTACGAGAACTAGTAGGAGCGGATCCCGTAGCTGTGTTCCGATGGGCAATCGTACGCGCGTTCTTTCGCGGCTTGTTCGCGTTCCAAGAGGCTGGGAGACGCTATCGGGAAGAGAAAGGTGAGCAGAATAGAGAAGCAACCTCCGTGGCCGAGTGGTTATCACACGAGGCTTGCACGCCGGAGGTCCCGGGTTCGATTCCCGGCGGGGTTGAAGTTTTTTCGGCTTCTGGAGTTCGGAATGCACTCAGCCTTGTGAAAATAATCGAGTAGCGACCAGTGGCAGTATTACCAGTGTAAAAAAGCTTGATGGTACGAGTAGATGAGAGTTAACAGGGTTGGTTCTTCATTGTGGACGCCTGATTAAGGATTTTTTTTTTTTTAAATTTATTTATTTATTTAAATAACATTTTACATAATAGAGATCTTTTCCTAAGCTGATAATATTATGAAAAAGCTTCTAAGAAAAGATAATTACAATAGGGGATTTACATTGAATGATTAAAATTACAATAAGTAGTTATACATAGGTATACAGTAGGTATACATACAATAAGTAGGTTCTGGAGTTCGGAATGCACTCAGTCTTGTGAAAATAATCGAGTAGCGACCAGTGGCAGTATTACCAGTGTAAAAAAGCTTGATGATACGAGTAGATGAGAGTTAACAGTAGGAGAGCTATTCTATGTGGGAAAGTAATGTTGGACAATTAGTTTGACTAACTAAGACAGGAACTGAAAGTAGTTTAAAAAAAAAAATCTTAAAACCTCTCCGAACACTCTAAGCCTAACCGCCCCTAAAAGGTAATCCGGTTTTAAAATTCGACCCTTACTTACTAAAATCTTAAAACCTCTCCGAACACTCTAAGCCTAACCGCCCCTAAAAGGTAATCCGGTTTTAAAATTCGACCCTTAAGACACAAAAGAGTTTTCACTCTGAACTTTGTCACTTCTCGCGCAGAAGAAATATCATGCTGTTTGTCCATTTTAGTAACGCAGTACGAGAAAAGATCGACTTCCAGAGTGAGAAATTCTTTCCCGGAAAAGACCATTTTCCTTGCTAAAGAAATAGCAAAGGTTGAGAGCGAAGGGCATCCACTCTTAAAATTTGTAGCCAAAACCAAATGTCAGCCCAAAGCAGTCACCCTAAGGCTGATTGAGAGGCTGATGAAAAAAAGTTATATTTTTGGATACCTAATTGTTGACTCTCATCTGGCTGGGGGACGTTAAACAGGGAGCATACCAGCCTTAAGTTAGGCTTAAGCCCTTATCACACCCGGCGTTGTTCGTTGACCCCATTCAGGGCTATGAGTGTATTTTAGAATATCGACTTCCACCGGCCTGTTAAGCTAACAGCCCGATTAGTTCCATTTGATTTGTATAAGCTTGTTAATCTAACAAGCTATTAGGACCTAAAAAGAAGGTAAGTGTAACCCACCCTCAGTCTGTTTGCTTGTCAGGCCACCTGTCCGTTTTATTTGTTTGTTTCCTTTTCCGTACCTGAGCCAGAGAGCTAAGCGAAATAAGACCATCGGCCGCAGTTGCATTGGTTTTGGCCGCAGCTGCATGGGATTTGGCCGGCGTTGACTTGCGAGGACTCGGGTCTCGGTCAGGGGGCGGCGCAGTCACCCAATATTTAGAGGCGTAGCTGCGGTGCGACCGGCGACTGGGCTGCTTACGCGTCGCGGCACCTGAGAGGGGAAAGATAGAAATTTAATGGAAAATTTTAATTTTTTTCCCTACTTTTTTCCCCTCAAAAACGTAAACCTAGTTCTAGTTCAAAGAACTGTACAACTGCGGGAGTAAAGGGACTTTTCAGTCCTATCTCAGCAGGGAAAGAAAAGGTATATTCTAATATAGAACTTGATAACAGGACCCATAAGGGCAATCCAAAAACTCTCAATTGAACTTAAAATCTCTACTGAGTAAATTTGTACAGAGAACATCAGCTATAAAATTGGGGTAGTATTGCTCGCTTCCTTGGCATTCCGCCATCAGTGCCCCCTGGGTGGTGCCAAATGAGCAATTTAATATGATGTCATGCAAAAAAAAAAATCTTAAAACCTCTCCGAACACTCTAAGCCTAACCGCCCCTAAAAGGTAATCCGGTTTTAAAATTCGACCCTAAGTCATTGGTGAAACCCATCATGAGTCTTCGTAGAAGCTTAACCCATCCTTTAGGGCTGTTTGCCCCTACACCTAAGCCTCGGAGTGGGCTTTATGTGTATGGAGTTAAGCTGCTATCCCCGGGCCTTGATGGAACCTTGAAGCACACTCACCGGTATATGTATTTCAACCTCCTCAGTTTCTCTAAAATTCACCTGCAGCAGCTCTAGAAAGTCCGCACAATCAGGTTTATTCCAGAGAAAAGCTATGAGTCCATATAATAACCAACACCATGAGTTTTGAAATCGAACCCGGGATCTCAATACATAGCTCATAAGGTTTCTAAATTATTACCTTCACGGTGAGCTTAATCTTATCACAGATGTATTTTGATATGAAGCATAAGTTCTTCCTTGTCTGCAAACACTTCGCTACACATATCACAAGTATGAAACCTCGCGAATCCTACGCCATCTGGGTCTTGACCGCCTGAGAACAAAGCACAAATGAATAATAAAATCTTGGAAATGGGAATTTAGCTTGAAAAAATCCACAAAGTGATTTTAAACTCGGTTTTAGTCTAACACTCGGATTAGGTAATCTGGTTGATTTTTAAATAATAAAATAATAATAATAATAATAATAATAAATAATAAAATAAATAGCCAATCAGATTGCTTAAACCGAGATTAAAACCTAAACGGAGTTTAAACTCACATTATGGTCCTGGGGGTAAGTTAAATAGGAATTTATCTTAACAAAAGAAGAAAAAAGTGAACGTGAAATTCATCAGTTTCCCCTGAATCAATGAAGTTAAACAGCCAGCCTAGTTAGCTTAGTTGGTAGTGCGTCTGCCTTGTAAGCGCTAGGCCGCGGGTTCGAATCTTTCCCGCCCAGGGTGTATTTTATTCTAAACAGGTACGGTTCGTTTTCGAAAAACGGCTGGCTTTCTCCTAACCTGTCCTCCTTCTCTCGTCGCTTTTAGGATGATAAGACCTTAGCAGTTCGTAAAAGCTTAACCCACCCTTTACGGCTGTTTAATATCCACGGTTGGCCCGAGATTCGTAGAAGCTTAACCCATCAATTATTTTTATTATCCTTTGGGGCTGTCCAGCCCATACACCCTAACCTTAGCAGTTACAATTCCTTTAATAAAGCCTTAAAAAAGTAAGGGTCTTACCTTCGGATTCCAAGTGAGTCCACGTCTCAATGGTTTCCGTCCGGGTTTCCACCTCTTCCGTCAGTTCCCCACTCTCAACACCAGAGCGCACCACATTGATAAAGGATTCCGCTATGCACTCCTGCCCATCTTGACTTGACTCGATCAATTCCTGCTTGATTCGGTCCATTATTGATTCCGGAGTTTCCTCGGGTTCCAGCTTGGCAAGAGGATCTGGTGGTATTTGGTCTGAAAAAATATTGAGTGACAGTATAAACAAGGGATTTCCAATGTCCATGTGTATGCGGGCCACATGCTACATTGGTAGGTGTACTTCGCGGGCCACATACACAGGGGAGCAGGCCCATACTCGGATTTTGAGGAGATGGTGGATGGATGATCCATTTTTGGAGTCCACGGGGGGGCCGGCGCGTGTCCGAATTTGTTGGGGGGGGGGGGGGGGGGGGGGTGGATGCTCCATTTTTCTGAGTCCAACCCATAGTAAAGGAGCAAAAATGAAACCCGAGTCGGCCCATGCTTCAAGCTTCACTAGCCACAAAAACGGTCTGGCAGGCCACATGTGGACCGCGCGGGCCGCTAGTTGGAAATCGCGGTTGTATTCTATTCTCACCCATCACATGGTTCAGGTCCACGTTGATTTTACTATGCTGATTCTTGCGTCTGTATTGTCGCTTGGGTCTGCCGCTAGGTGGCGTGGTATCAGTCGCTATCAGTTCAGCGGATAACGCCTTGATGTCTTCATGCAAACGGTCCTCATCATGCTTGCGATGAGTACGGGCTGAGGTTTCGTCCGAATCAGATGGACAGCCTTCCCGTTCTGCTATCACCTGAAAATAATGGGAATGTATTTTTTTTTTTTTTTTTTTTCGTCTCATCATGACTCTCGAGGACATGTCTTTATAATAACAGACTCTTGAGTGGAAGGTAACCACTAGGCGAGGTTAAAGCCGGAGGCGTTCTCTAGGTACCATCTAACCCTTAGAGCTCCATTATTATGTGGTCAAATTATCAAATAAATGAGGATAAAATTCCATACCCCGGCTGGGATCGAACCCACGCCCTCCTGTTTACCAGACGAGCGTCTTAACCAGTACACCACCGAGGCACACTGATTAAAACTCAGCCAATACAGCCGTCCCGAGAACAAACCAGCCTAGTTAGCTTAGTTGGTAGTGCGTCTGCCTTGTAAGCGCTAGGCCGCGGGTTCGATTCCCGCCCGGGGCGGATTTTATCCTGATGGGATAATGTTCGTTCTCGGAAACGGCTGGCTTTCTCCTATCCTGTCTTCCTTCTCTCCTCGATTTCGGGACGATAAGACCATAGCAGTTAAAGTTCCCTCTGTCAAACCTCTTAAAAAAAAAAAAAAAAAAAAAAAAAAAAAAAAAAAAAAAAAAAAACAAAAAAATGAATGATTTTCAAACTCTGATGTTGCCCAAGCAAATTAAATCAAAAGTTTTATTATAGTAGGATTAGTAGGTAGTTATATAGATCTATTGACTGTTTTTTATGACAGGTGTAATTGATACCTTTGAAGTTGTTTATTTTTATTTACATATTAAAACTCTAGAATAGGTACCTGTATAAAGTTTTAAAACCTTGTGTCAATGGTTTAGGTTTCTCAGATAGGTACTCATACATTAGAGTCATTAGACAATCTAAGGGTATTACCTACTCTCATCAATTTGTTATCCACCAGTTACTGTTTGAGCTATGGTAGGTACTGGAACTGAGATCCTTTTCTACCACATAGTAAACCTATAGCCCAAAATCACAACAAACAACTTAAAAAAAAGAAGTGATTTGAAAATAAAATCAGAAGTTAATATTTTCTGACACCTACTGGAGTGTACAATATTTTTATTTATATTTAGATAAGTCAAAATAAATTAGGAAATACTTAAGTATACTTACCTTGATGAACAATTATATCACAACTAGCCTCAAGACTGTTCAGCATGTTCACTAGTATTTTCAGGACTTCTGTTGGCATATTGGATGTCTATTTTACTTTTCACTAGATGAATAAATGGTACACATTGCTGTTTGCATGGACACTTATGTCCAGACACATAATCAAATGCTCCCAGGTTTGTAGAACAGTTGGGACATTTCAGTTTGTCCTTCAAAAAGTTTCCCTGAAACAAAATATACAAATCAAACAATATGATTAATTTCCAAAATATTTTTACTAGCAAGATACATACCATTGTTGAATTCAACTACTTTTCCGAGGGTTTCAACCAAGAACCGAGGGTTTCAACTAAATATTCTCATTTTTCTGCCTTCTTTTAGATTCCCTTGGGCTCAGGCTGTTTTATATTTTCATTAGTAGTGGGGGGGTAGTATTGCTCGCTTCCTTGGCATTCCTTAAGCCATCAGTGCCCCCTGGGTGGTGCCAAATGAGCAATTTAATATGATGTCATGCGTCCCCCGATCGGATCTCCGGGCGGGGACTGCCTTGGGTTACACGACATCAAGACAGTCCAACAGTCTCAACATCTTGCAATGGAATGCTGGTGGTCTAACGGCAGCAAAGCGAACTGAATTGGAACAAATGGTGAAGATTAATGACATTGATATTTTCTGTATAATGGAAGCCAACTTAACCAAAGAACACCTTCTCCTTCAAGGGTTATTACTTCCATCTTCACCGGTTGACTCACCTTTCGTTTTCGTTTTCACAGGACTCGCCGCCTTATCCATGCTGTTGATTCCCACTTTCATTTCCCACTCCAGAAACTCCCTGTCGTATTCAGGTGTGGGTTTGCGGGGAGGCTGAAGAAGGGAGGCCGAAGGTTTGGTGTCAGTGCCGTCGGCGGGGGCAGATTTGGAGGCGGAGGCCTCTTCATCGTCGTCCGTGTCTGGGAACCCGTCACCTGTGGAGAAAAGAGATGGTTAGCTACGCCACTGATGGGGGAACAAGAAAGGTCCATTATACCCGATGAAATTTTCTTTTTCCACCTATACCAGGCTTGTCCAACCCGCGGCCCGCGGGCCGCATGCGGCCCGCGAGTTCATTTTTGCGGCCCGCGAAGGCCCGTCTAAAAAAATGAACGAAAATGAGAAATAACAGTAAATATACGAAATAAAATAATTATTGCATGAAAATTTTCAAATTTATAAAAATTATCCCAGTTTACCTTACAAATTTCATAGTTAGTTTCTAATTCCCTATCACACCTTCTACGTTTTGTACCGAAGACGTGAATGTCGATATTCACGCACTTGTGTCAGCTACAGAGGTGTCCCACAGAAATCGCACTAATGTCATCATGTGGTAAGTTTTCATAATAAAATAAAATTATATTATACACTCTACTGCCCCCCGCCACCCCCCCCCCCCCCGTGAGTTGAGTTTTTGCGGCCCGCCAACTCTCTACCTTGGTCTCTTGCGGCCCTCGGGTGCTCTAAGGTTGGACAACCCTGACCTATACCTATACAATATTGAAAAAAATGTATGAATTGATTTTTTAATGTCAAAAAAGGCAGCCTAGTTAGCTTGGAGGTTAACGCGTCTGCCTTGTAACCGCAAGGCCGCGGCTTCAATTCCCACCCGGGGCGGATTTTATCCTGACGTGATAATGTTCGTTCTCGGAACGACTGGCTTTCTCCTATCCAGTCCTTCTTCTCTTTTCGGGACGATAAGACCTTAGCAGTTACAGTTCCCTCTATCAAACCACAAAAAAAAAACGATGAAATACTTAATCCCTTAACTTATTCTTCAGGAAAGAAAGCCATGTAATCTGTTGAAAATTTCTATGATCATTTTTTTTTTTTTTTTTTTTTTTGCTAAACATTGTTTTCAGTTCCAATTTTTCTCACCTTCGTGCGGCAACAACTTTCGTCGCCTCTTGTACTTGCGAGGGGCGGTCGGTACGACTCTATTCTTGGCGGTATTTTCGTCCGAATGTTGAACCAAATGTTGACATAGCTCTGGCGAAGAGGACAGCATACACCCACACACCTTACACTCGAACGTGGTAGCGCCCTTGCTTTCCGGCCCCGAGTGGTGAGCGCGGATGTGCTCCCGTAGAACAACCTGTCGGAGGGGATAAGATATGGGTCAGCTATAATGATGATTTGGGCCAGTTACAAGGATCGTGTTAATATAGGCCGATGGGCGCTTCGAACTCTTGACGTTCGCGCCCCTCCCGGCACGCTTGATAAGATGAAATGGCCAAAAAGTCAGTCTTATACTAGATTTTCACAAATTTGAATTAAACAGCCAGCCTAGTTAGCTCGGTTGGTATTGGTAGTGTGTCTGCCTTGTAAGCGCTGGGTCGCGGGTTCGATTCCCGCCCGGGTCGGATTTTATCCTGTACGGACAATGTTCGTTCTCGGAACGGCTCGGTTTCTCCTATTCTGTCTTCCTTGTACCTTCGATTTCGGGACGATAAGACCTTAGCACATTACTTACCCGCTGATTGAAAGCTTTGCTACATATAGGACACACATAGGGTTTTTCTCCGGTATGTACTCGTTCGTGCTTTCTCAATGTGCCGCCGTCAGCGAAAGCTTTGTAACAGTAACGACACGAATAAGGCCGCTCCCCCGTGTGTATTCTTTGATGAATCTGAAAACAGATGGAATTAACAGTTTTGTAAATTTGTGGCTGAACTGCATCTAGAAAAGGTGGTTGCAAATAATGTCAATAGTGTGTGTGTAAAAAATACAACACCTACCTGTTGTGAGGATCTGGAATTGAACGTCTTCCCACAGTCATGACACGGAAATATCCGACCCCGCTCCGTTCGTATAACATCGTGTCTGGCCTTATGTACCAGGAGACTTTGCCGGTCCCAATACTCTTCACCACAGTCTTCGCACATGTGTGAGGCGGGGGAGGCGGGAGGGCCTTTGGAGGCCGCGGGCCGAGCGGCCGACGCCGTGGGCTTGTGAAACGCCATGGTGTGCCTGGAAAAATGATAGGATAGTATTAGGCCAGCCACTCACTATCAGGTAGACCAGATCAGGTATACCTGACACCTGATGAGCACACACACCATCAGGTGTACCTGTCAGGACTACCTGAGAGTGAGTGACTGGCCTTACACTCAACTGAAGAAGACATTTGGTTTTGGCTACAAATTTTACGAGTGAATGCCCTTAGCACTCAACCAACTTTTGCTGTTTCCTTAGCAAAGGTAAATTTTAGGCTGATATTCTCCCTCTTTAAAGTTCCGCCAGCCAGACTAAGCTGGTCTACTCCCTGTTTAAAGTCCCCAAGCAAGACTAAGCTGGTCTACTCCCTGTTTAACGTCTCCCAGTCAGACGACATTACTAGAGTGAGAAGAAAATTTATAGAATTCATAAGGGAGGTTTTTAGAAATGCTGTGATATCCGCAAAGAACTGAGAATAAGCCTTCAGGTTGACGCAGTGGAGACACTTCCGTACAGTCATGCGAGAGAAGCAGGCTCTCGTCGGAGAACTGCTGTCCACAGATAGTACAAAAGTACTTTTTCTTACCTTTTCTATCGACAGATAGTACAAAAGTACTTTTTCTTACCTTTTCAGTTTGGGCCGCGACGTAAACACCTTCCCGCAATCGTCACAAGTGAACTGGAGTGCCTTCTTTCTCGTACTTTTCGCCGGGGAGCGCGGTGGAGACACCTCGGTGCAATCGTGCGATAGAAGCAATGCCTCATCGGAGAACTGCTGTCCACAGATAGTACAAATGTTGTCCAAAAGTTCATCCCCGTGTACTTCTTTCATGTGGGTGACCGCGAGCTCCGTGGAGGCGAAATGCTCGTTACACACGATGCAGCGGTTGATCTAGAAACGTTAAGCACGAAATACTCATTGAGGAATTTGGTTTTCAGAGATATTTTTGAGTCGGTTTTGTCTGATTTTCTTAGTTTTTCTTTGAGAACCTAGATTGTTTTATTTATTTCTATTCCTGGAAAACGAAATAGAGCGTGATGGATTAAATAAGACATTTAAATAATAACATACAACAAAACCTCGAAGATGTACAAATGACATAGCGTGCTGCTTGTTATAAACATGAAAGAATACACCAGTATGTAGTAGGTACCAATCTACCAATTACTTTCAATTGAATTTGTATAATTCCAGGGTCCCACTGAGTAAATATTGAAAATGAGAAGGGATCTTCCTATTATAATAATATTGTAACCTAGGACTAGGACTCTATCCTAACGAATAAACTAATACCGACAGCCCCTAGTGGTTATCCTAGAATGGAAATATGTATATTGAACATTGGGAGACTCTAAAGTCTGAAGACAGGTGGTTTTAAGTTTAAAATTGAGGATGTGCGTGTAATAAAGGAAGAGGTCAAGGATGAAATAATGGTACAACAAGTGAAAAAATACTAAAATAGGTATAATATGAAATAATGCTGTAGAACACCAACATAATAATGTAGATACATAGTTGTGGCAGATAGAATTCCAGATCAAGACAAGTGATAAGCTAATAAGTGAGGCGTCTACCAAAAGAGGATTTGGGATTGAAACAAAGGACCAAATAGTTTCAAACAATCGGAAAAGAGATTCAAATATGTGCTCAAAAAGCTAATAAATTTGAGAAATAAAGAACACCAACATAATAATGTAGATACATAGTTGTGGCAGATAGAATTCCAGATCAAGACAAGTGATAAGCTAATAAGTGAGGCGTCTGCCAAAAGAGGATTTGGGATTGAAACAAGGGACCAAATATTTTCAAACAATCGGAAAAGAGATTCAAATATGTGCTCAAAAAGCTAATAAATTTGAGAAATAATGAATGGCGTTCTAACAATGCATGGAGTTACTCAGTAATTTATAAACATTATGTTTAAATTGTTTCAGATATGTATGAATAATGAGTACGTAGGTCATAAGCCCTCTTCAAATCTTTTGAGGCCGTCCCTTTACTCCCGCAGTCTAAGCAAGGTCTCATGTATTTGGTACAATATTTTCAAAAAATAAATTACAATAGACCCTTGCTTAAATTTAAAAAAAAAGAGAAAAAAAAAGATTAGAAAAGGAAATTTAATTATTTTCTTTCCATAAAATACAATTCCATAAACGAATACAAATAAAAAATTGAAGCCAAGGCCCTCACCCATGGGCAGGGTCCCGAGGATGCTGGCAGCATTACCTCACTGCACCGCCAAGCCGATTCTTTGGCAGAGAAAATACTTTGCTCACTCATACCACGAGCTTCTTCGCTTCTTTCCCAGATCTTGAAGGAATTTATTTTCCCTCTTCACAAAGTGATCTCAGGCTGGCTGGGGAACCAGCTTAGTCTGGCTGGGGGACGTTAAACAGGGAGTATACCAGCCTGAATTTCCTTTGCCAAAGAAATAGCAAAGGTCGAGTGCGAACAGCATCCACCCACAAAATTTGTAGCCAAAACCAAATGTCAGGCCAAAGCAATCACCCTCTTTAGGGCTGATGGAGAGGCTGACGAAAAACGCCGACCCCGTCTGAACGCGGGAAAAGGCGAAGACAAAGAAGTTCACTCGGAATATGATACTTACATAATCAGTGGCGGTCTTATCCAAAGTAGCGCTTGTAGTGGCGACCGGTACGCTGGGTTCCGAGGGGGGCTGATGCAGTTTGATGTGATCTCGTAGTTCATCCTCGTTCTCGAAATACATTCCGCACTGTTTGCACACCTGGGGGCACTCGTCTGTGTCTCTGCTGTCCGTATCCTCCACTACTGGTTGATGGGTCCTGAGGAGACGAAAAAATGTGGGTATTTTTTACAGGTTTTTTTTTTTACTTTCCTTATCTTATAGGAAAGAAAGTAAGTATGTAATGTAAGTAATAGGGGGCATTTTCGATGTTCAGTTTTTAGTAGGACCAAAAAATTTTTTTTTTTTTTTTTTTTTACTGATCTTCGTGCTGGAGTGGGTATCACACTAGACTTGAATGCCGACGGTTCCGAGTTCAAATCCCGACGGGGTCAAAGTTTTTTTCTTCGGCTCTGTGCTTGGGTAAGCTGCTTTAACTTTCATAGAGTAACGATCAGTGGCGGCATTAACATTGTAAAAAGATTAGTGAAAAATGGAAATTAATTGCAAAGGAGGCAATTAGAAATGCTGATATAAACAAAAGTTGTGAAAAGGAGTCATTATATTTTCTTTATCGAAGCTCGTTTCAACTCTTTTGAAAGAAAATACAGGAATTAATTCAACCAATAGGTGGCGCCTGGACTAAACCATTGGAAATACAAGATAGCACATTCCCGACCTTTGAAGGTCTCTATTATTAGGCGGTCTCTTCTTGATCCCTTGTGTGCCGCGTCTATTTTTGTTTAGGACTATTGAACTGATCGAAATTCTATTTTTGTTTAGGTCGTCGCGACAGATTTCAAGATCAGAGAAAATGTGTGAAAAAATGTGAAAAAAATCCCCCAAAAACCAGTTTTTTTTGGTTTTATGGTTCTCTGGACAAAATTTGCACCACCACTTTCGTGATCCTGCTAAAAAGACCTTTAATTTGATATATAGGTCGAGAATGGCGTTCTAACAATGCATTGAGTTACTCAGTAATTTATAAACATTATGTTTAAATTGTTTCAGATATGTATGCGTAATGAGTACGTAGGTCATAATAAGCCATCTCTTCAAATCTTTTGAGGCCCTAATAGACGATTGAATGCAACATCATTCAAAACACTAATCAAACATAAATTGATCTCAATAAAACACATTTTAGAGGGGGTCATCGTTAGTGCGTGAGTTATGTTTAATGGGGCGGTATAAGTGAGAGTTCTCTACCTACTAGGCTAAATAAAGGCCTTTCATCCTAACTCGACCTTGTAAAAAATATAGAAAGGATAAAAATAGTAAAAAACCCAAAGATACAAATTAAAATTTAACAGACAGACGACACCGAAGCGAATACAATAGTCCGTCCCTTATACCTTTTTATTACTATTGTAATGATAAAGGAAGGACGGACTAAGAAACAAAGATTTCAACGTTCAAACTTAAATAACTCACCTCTCGTGTCTCTGGAACTGGTCAAGCCGATAGTACATCTGTCCGCAAATATGACACGGGAAGTCGCCATATTGTTCGTGCGGGGGCAGCAGGTCTCCCCCGCCCCCCTCAAACTTATCCGCTCGAATGATGTCCCCTCGCGGCGAAGTGAGAAACGAGGTGAAATGTTTGGCCCTCGTGTGATCCCGCAGCGCCGAGACTGAATAGAACGACTCTCCACAGATCGTACATTCGTACGAGTTCCATTTAAACGAGTCTCAAATTTAACAGATTTGACTGTACTTGGATACCAACCAGACTCCTCTCATTAACTTTAACCAGCCTGAGTGAAGTTGGGAAGAGCCAGCTGATATTTCATTTTGCAAAGAAAGAAAGAAAATGTTTTGTCAAGAGTATGTAATACTTACCCAGCTCACCATTACTCAACGAGGAGATTGCCGCAAGACAATCCAGACCATCGGTTAGATTGGAAAACTCAATGAGTCCTTCGGCATTTTCCACCACATACACAGGATCTCCGTCTGGGTTTTCATAGCGAATAACGTATGAAGAATCTAAATCAGACATGATTTGATCGGTAAATCATATCCTTGAAGTACTGGAAGGAAAATTAAAATAATGTTAAAATTAACTCTCAAAGAAGGTAGTTTATGGCAGCCTAAGTTAACTTGGATGATAGTGCATCTACCTTGTAAGTGCTAGGTCATGGGTTTAATTCCCACCCAGGGGAAATTTTCATCCTAATAAGATAAGATTCATTCTTGAAACAGCTGGTTTTTTCTTGTCCTCCTCTTTTTAAATTTGGGATGATCAAATGATAATTATGCAGAAGTTACATCCATGGAAAAAAAGCTCCTTTTTGTATTTAACCTAACCCTATAATAACACTAATTTTGCGTTTAACCTAACTCTATAATAACACTGGTCACTACTCATTTGTGCCAGTTCCTTTGGGTAGCAATATTCCACGGACGTGACTTCTGCACAAGTACCCGATCAAACTTAGGTAATTGCCCCCCCCCCCCCCCCAAAAAAAAAATCTTCAAAGTATCTGGAGAACAGAAGACACTAGCTAAAGAGCCTTGGTAACATGTAAGATTGTGAGAGTTGGTGCTTTTGGGCTGATTAGACTTTGAAGAGCGCTACCCAGATTTTTTCCGAGTTAAACAAATCACTGACCTATGTCCCACTTCCAAGGTTAACTCAGATTGTGATAACATCACTCAGTACTTCTTTCATTTCTTGGTACTGTAGTAAGTATCACCCATTTTGGATTTTGAGTCTAGGTGCCAGTGTTTGTAAATTATTCAAGTTTCCTATTTTCATCAAAATGGATGATCTCGGGTTAAAGATGACATCATAGACTGAGCTATACCTATTAGCTGAGGCAGTCCAGAGATAATCCTAACTGATAAGCCCTAACTATAGATTTTTTTAGTGATTAATGAACCTAACCAAAAACTGATATCACTTCTTTTAAAATTCAAAAATATAACCTAGAAAATGCACTTTCTTGAAAAAAGTAAGTTTCAATTTAAGGTTAGAATTGTAAACAATTTTTATCTGTGGACTAAAACTAGATATTTCTTTCCATTTTAATTGATCGATTAGGATTAAATCATGCGGAATTTGTGAGGAATACTTACATCAGACAAAAGAAAAGAATGAAGAGAATTTTTGATAGAAAATGGTTGCTTTCTTGGCGGATTTATGTTGAAAGTCACCACTAGCGCTCAGGTAGTACCTACCTTCAGTTTTTATCTCTTCACAGTGAAAAAGTACATAAAACAATATGTACAGTTGTAGATTTGAGAACAGCACTTTTTCCAGAGGATTCCAGTTATTTTAAAACGAAAAATTCGAGGAAATTAGGAAAACTGGTGAAGAAAAAGAAACTTGGTGAAAAATTTATGTCCAGAAAGATTAGACATTTTTCTTCAAAATGCGCATGCGCTAAGATCATGTGATGTGCGAAAAAAATCAGCTGTTTTCGGCGAGTATTTCCATCACGAGTTCTACCTCATCACAGCTGTCCACCTTTGAGTCACGATTTCTACCCATGTAAACAACAAAAAAATAAAAAATTCCTTTCTTATCAATCATCTGCTTTGTGATAATGAATTTTTCGTTTTTTAATTTTTACCCATTTTAGTAGTTTTTTGATTAGATTTTAATGCTTATTCTTGGTATCAATTTAAGATCGATCCCCAATAATTGCCTCGTTTCTACCATGAAAATCTGATTGCTTGAAAACCAATTTTAGAGATTCATGGTGATCCCCAGTCAGTGTGGTGTTTCATTTTCATGTACAAAAAGTGGTTTTGAAATCTGAACTATGAGCTGATAAGAGAACTGTTATCTAGATTTCAAGTTCATTAATTCCATTAAGGTCAAACAACCAAGGAAGTGGACTTCTACCCACACTGATTCGTACACATTTTCTCAGGTGTTTTTGGAGTTTATTTTATCGGTGGTTTGGATTTCTTAGGTGTTTCAGGAGTTTACATCAAACCTGTAAAAGGTAAGTAAACATAAAAAACTAGATTGTATGGTCTATTTAGGTGTGGATGGCATCCATCAGTTTTGTAAAATGCCATTTAAATTTTATAAATTAGGAGTGGTGTTCCTCCCCTCTACCCAAACATTCACTATCAACAACTTTTCCATGTGAAAATTGAACATACCTACTGTGGCACATGTACCTGGCTTAGCAAAGAAGATATTTTTATCTTTATTGACTTAGATAATTAGCATCTTTGACAAATAGTGCATGTGACTAAGGTGTGTTTCTGCTTGAACACATGCTAGGTTTAAGAGGTAATTAGGTACCTACCTACCAACTGAGTTTAAATATATGATGCCAAGTTCGGAGCTATTTATTGGCACAAAATATGCTAATTTTCAGTTTATATTTTTCCTCAGACTGATGGTCCAACAAAGTACATGGACACAAATAGGAACAAAGCCAGATTGAAAAAAGTATGACCAATCAGTCTATAAGAGAAAATAGTGATCCTGTTGATTATCATCAATCAATTAATGAAGTTGATGAATGATTTTGTCCAGCACTTGTGAGTAGTCTTCTTCAATGGGTAATAAGACAATGTTTCTTCCACTATAATAAAACAAACCTCCAAGATTTTATTTGAAATCTTATTAGAAATTCAAAAGAATTCAATTCATTTTTACAACAGGAGAATCCATTTTTAAATGCCCCATTCTTGGCCTATATTTTTTTAAACATGTACCTAACCCAGAAGTAATAGTAGTTTTAAATAGATACCAATGCCCAGAGATTTTATGTGTTTATAAATCTAGTCAATTCTAACCTTTTTTTCTTCTTCCTTTTAAAGGACATTTTATTTTAGGTTCATTTTGTAACCTCCCAGTTATTTTATTTTACAATGTAGTCTGTAAGCAGGTCTTAAATTGAAGTTATTTGATAATCTGGTTTCCAGAATTTATTGTTTTTCCATAGTTGTTTTGTAATTGTAATGGTCCTCAGGTACAAACTAGTTTTATTCTACTGAACCTAGATCAGTAATTAGTCATTTAAGAATTCACGGGTTACTATTGAAACACATTCCATTTTGTGTGCTAATGCATTGTAAAGATTAGGCAGGTATTTATGTGTGAAACCTTGGGAAAATATTAATCATATAAAATAGTAACCTAACATTGTCCATGAAAAAAATACCCAAATTCTAAAGAATGTCCTTATGATCAAACAGAAATACCAAGTAACTGTTTGAAAATATTTCATAGAGATTCAAAGATTTTGTACCTAGTATTTTTAAAGCATAGGTAACCATTCTATCTATTATAGATTATTTTCCCAAGATATTGTCTGGGCTTCACAATCCATTTCTAGTTACCCTTTTAACTTTGCTGTAACAGCAAAACCCTTGCTGTTAAAAAACGAAAATGCGATCTCAACTGAACAACTTCTTCAAGAAATGTGTGCACAGCATCAAAACCAAACCCCTTCAGCGGGGTATGGCCATGTACGCCGTCACCTACCCTACAGGCAGCTTCATCCAACAGCTCCTTAACAAAGAGCAGGAGAAAATCGATTACCGCCGCATAGGCAAATTCACACTCTTTGGCTCCTTAGTTATTGCTCCCGGGGTGAATCTCTGGGTGAACTTTGTGAATCGGGTATTTGTCGGGAACTCCATCCTTCACATTCTTGGGAAAGTCGGGTTGGAACAGATCATTTGGGCTCCGATTTTCTACACAGTCTTCTACTTCGGTCTGACAGTGATGGACGGAAGGCCAGTGGCTGACGCGCTGTTAGAAGTGAAAACCAAGGCGTTTCACACTTATACAGTAGGACTTATGGTGTGGCCTTTTCTACAGTTGTACAATTACAGTCACGTGAGCGACAAAAATCGGATCGTGTTTATGGCCTTCTTTGGACTCATATGGACAGTGTATTTGTCGTATACGAAATACGTTCTGGGGGCTGGACAGGATGTTGAGCTGACCAGTAGTTAACTTGAGTGAAGGGTTTCACTCAATTTGACCTCTATGATGGTCCCTTTTGTTCCTTCCCTCCCGAGTCTTTATTAAATAAAGAATAAACTATGTGTGTATGTAAAAATTTACATAATATACCTGCACTAAGTAATTATTGAATTGCCAAGGGCATCTCCGATACTTTTGCGAAATGTTGTTAGTTGTTTCAACATAAAATGGCAAAGTTCTTTCAAGAAATACCTAACTATCTTGTTTGTAGGTAGAAGAAAAAAAAATCGATAAACGGTTCGAAATTGCTATTAGGAAGGGTTCCCCCCCCCCCCAAGTGTATCAATAACAGATATTTTTGCCTATGCACATGTCTATGGTATAAATTCACTAAAACCATAACAAAATCGGAATGTAGTTAAATCTAGATTCTACCAACCTATGTACATTGTACACGCTTTGATAAATGTAATTTTTTTTTCATTGTGTCACAACTATCGCCCTACTCACTTGAAAATTACCCTCAAGGCTGAGTGTACCCCGACACTAAACAGAGCTGAAAAATCGCTGGGTATGAAATTTTTAGGTGAAAAATCGTAATTTCCTTGGGAAACAATATGAATTATGATACTTGTATCGGTAGGAATGTATAAAACTTGCATTTGCAACCGGGATTAGAGAATGATAGGAGATTACTTTAGATTTGAATAATTTAAATAAATAAGAAGAGAGAAAACGGCATGGAAGGGGAGCAGTTCTGTTAAGCAACTTTGCGCGTGTTTGGAATCCGGATGGGTGACCATCTGAACCATAACTATGTACGTATGTAAAAATTTACCTGCACTAAGTAATTATTGAATTGCCAAGGGCATCTCCGATACTTTTGCGAAATGTTTTTAGTTGTTGCAACATAAAATGGCAAAGTTCCTTCAAGAAATACCTAACTATCTTGTTTGTAGGTAGAAGAAAAAAAAATCGATAAACGAAATCGGTTCGAAAAAACGAACGACTTTTACGAGTAGAAATTAAGACGAACAGTAGAAATGAAATCCCCCAAAAAACCTTTTCAAGTTCCCCGCCAAGTCACAAGTCAGTAGCCCAAAAAAATATGAAAAAATTTCTCTGAGCCCTCCCTGGAGGTACGTCCAAAATCGAATTTGTGATCTTTAGAAATCAAGACAGTAGAAATGGAATTGCAAGAGATTCAAATTAGAAATCTTTATTTTTTTCTTTTAATACAACGTTTCGTGGAAAATATTGTCAACAACACAAAGTAACAATATGAAAACAGTGGAATAAAATAGGACAAATAAATAGGTTATCTAAAAAGAGAAAAAATGCTGATGAAATGACAACAGCAATCTAAAGAACACGACTATCTAAAAAAAAAAAGAAAAAAAAAACACTTACATACTTACAACAAAGTTTACAATTTATACTAAATTAAGATGTTTGGAAAATTACATATTTACCTTTCAAAGTGATTTTTTTCAAACGATTGATGAAATCTTCAAAGAAACTTTTTCAGTTGTTGGTGAAACATACCATTGTTATTTTTATTTTTTTTTTTTTTTTACTTTAATTGGGAAGAAAGGAAATAGCACTCTTATACTGGCAGTGAAAATGATGAGAAAAAAGACTCCCTTTTAAGATTGAAAATGTTTGAGTCAACCAGAGAGAACAAGAAGAAAAAGCTCAGAAAACACGCTTTTTTAACTTCAAATCGTGGATCTTTTCGATTATTTAATTACCTACTGTCATTTTATGATTTTTTTTCTTTTATTTATCTACAATTATTAATTTAATAAAATTTTGATAAACCAAGTAATCATTGTATTCCATTCTTAATACGAATTCCGCTAAAATTATGTTTTTCCTAATCGATATCTGTTCTAAATAGAAATTCGTTTTAAACAATAAGTAATTTGCAGGGTTTTTATTCAAAAAAAGCCAAAAGACGACAGTTGCATTTTTGTTGAGTTAAAATGTTCAATCTTTTACCCATGACAATACATTTTTGTTGAATTTCAATTTCTTGTTACCTATTCTACCATGTTTTTCTTTTCCTTGAATTTTTTTGCTTTATTTTCAGCTAACAAAAGGTATGCACCTATTGCTATTAGGAAGGGTTCCCCCCCCCCCCCAAGTGTATCAATAACAGATATTTTTGCCTATGCACATGTCTATGGTATAAATTCACTAAAACCATAACAAAATCGGAATGTAGTTAAATCTAGATTCTACCAACCTATGTACATTGTACACGCTTTGATAAATGTAATTTTTTTTTCATTGTGTCACAACTATCGCCCTACTCACTTGAAAATTACCCTCAAGGCTGAGTGTACCCCGACACTAAACAGAGCTGAAAAATCGCTGGGTATGAAATTTTTAGGTGAAAAATCGTAATTTCCTTGGGAAACAATATGAATTATGATACTTGTATCGGTAGGAATGTATAAAACTTGCATTTGCAACCGGGATTAGAGAATGATAGGAGATTACTTTAGATTTGAATAATTTAAATAAATAAGAAGAGAGAAAACGGCATGGAAGGGGAGCAGTTCTGTTAAGCAACTTTGCGCGTGTTTGGAATCCGGATGGGTGACCATCTGAACCATAACGTAGAATAGAATAGAATATACCTTGTTTATCCTGCCCGAATAGGACTGAAAAGTCCCTTTACCCCAGCAGTCTAAACAAGGTCTCGTATATTTGATGGGTTAAAGAATAATACGTACAACTAACAATTCAGTAAAAAGACCTTGCTTAACTGTGTTAACGTACTGCTTAACGTACTGACTTTTACTGGCCCAATACAAACTGGGTGAGATTTTTATCTAATTTATTTCTAAATCGAAACTTTTTTCAAGTTCTCCCTTCTTTTCATCCAGGTTGCAAAAACTCTTTTAAATAACAAATTGCATTACCTTGTATTCAAGAAAGAGGGACACTTGAAATTTTATCAAATAAAGAATAGATATTTTGTAGCCTTTGGATGAAATTCCCATTCTTTCCTGAATACAAAATGCAAGTGTACACTAAGACTAGTGAGAAATTACATGAAAAAAGATAATATCTTCTAAAAAAAAAAGAACATCACTGAAGAAGTCAAAGAAATCAGTCCTAAAAGAACCCTAGCCTTCATAAGTCTAGAACTCTTTTGGATAAGCATGTTTAAAAGAGTGAGTTAGAAAGAACTCTGACCTTAAGCTAGTAGTCTGACTGTACTGTAAAGTGGGCTTGAACCAGGCTTAACAATCGTTAAGCCTGGTTTAAATTAAGCCTCAATTAAACCAGGCTTAACAGGTATACTTTTATAGTATTACCTACTCTAATATAGGTACCTATACCTATCTAATGAATTACACTAAAAGACTAAATTCAATAACATTATTATCAACGTGAAATAAGAAAGATCAAAAAAGAGGTACAAGAATACAAGTTGAATATTTCAAACAGGAATAGACGGGAAAGAAAGGACACGCAGAAATTATGAAAATGACAACTCATAGAGATAATGATAAAAACAGAGAAAGAGGTGGATGAAGAGAGAGAAATTATGATGAAGGGGGACAGGGAGAGTGATGGAAGGGGAGAGAGATATAGGAAGTGAAAGAGAGAGGGAAAAAGGAAGAAAAACTCAGAGATAAAACAGACAGAGAAAGAGAGGAGGGAGAGAATAGTGGGGAAAAAATGACAGAGTGAGAGAGAAAGAAATGGTAAAAAGGAGAAGAAGAGAAACTGATAGTGTTGATGAAAAGAACAAAGAGGAAAAGGATGGAGGAGAAATGGAGAGGAAATTCAGAGATAATGGAGAGAGGAAGGGATCGAGAAAGAAAAAGGAGGGAAAGAGGAGAGGGGAAGATTAAACTGCTTGATAAGGGAAGTAGGAGAGGGAGAGAAACACAAATAATGAAGAGGAGTGAGAGACGGACAGAGAAAAAGAAGAAAAAGAAAGAGGAGAGAGAGAAAAAGAGGGAGAGAGAGAGAAAGAGAAAAGAAAGGGACAGAGAGAGAAGAGAGAAAAAGAATAGAATAAATAGAATATACCTTGTTTATACTACCAGCATATAGGACTGAAAAGTCCCTTTACCCTCGCAGTCTAAACAAGGTCTTATATATTTGATTGGTAATAACATTACATTTTATGGAACAATAATCAAGACCTGTTTAATTTTTTTTTTTTTTTTTTTTTTTAAAGAGGAAAAAGAAGAGAGAGAAAGAGGAGAGGAGTGAAGATATAAAATTATAGATTGCTTGATTACACACTCTACTATCTACACATATTTATTGTATTGAGACACATGCACAGGGGAGGATGCCCAATGTGGGGAGGGTTAAAAAGAAAAGGGTTCCTACTTAAAAAGTTCATAGGAAAAGGTTTTATTATACCTACCCAAAATTAAACTTTATTTTTATACCACTGAAAGAGTATTAAAAAAAAAAAAAAAAAATAATAATAATAATAATTGGAAAAAAGATGAAAGGAAAAAAATAAACCCCACCCGTGCCTAGCCACATTGGGTTTATCATACTTATAATTATAATGTACAAAAATTAACAATTGATAAGCAAAAATAAGTTTATTTATTGTAAATTTGTAGGTACTTGTTATTTAAATCTGGATATTTTGTTCAATTGATATTTATGTTGGTATAATTTTGTTCACTAAAAGTTGGTACTCATATTACCATTATTATCATTACCTGAACATTGCTCAGCTGGTACGCGGCGCAGATCAGCTTGTGACTCTGGATGTAAAAACTGATGGCCAAGTCTTCGGGGAGAGGTGGTGTGAGTGATTTCTGCACAGGAGACAACAGAAAAACATTCGCCCGGAAAAAAAGGTGAAGGTTAAAAACAAATGAGTGAAAAAAGGTAAGTTTCACTTACTTAAATGCTCAAACTGAAAAATTCTTTAAAAAAAGTATGCAGTATAAAAACGGACAATGGTCCTCAATAAGGCAAAACTGGTCCTCAATAAAACCAAGTAAGTGAAGTTACCATAAACCTCCTTTTAAAAAAATCACTGTGAAATACCTACTTAGGGACCAACATTTGTAACAAGGAGTGTTGCATTAAAATCAGTTTGTTGTGAAATGAAGATCATGTTTTCAAATTTATTTCTTCTACCACTGGGAATTTAGGGGCCTTACAAAGACACGTTTAGGAGCTTCAAATGCCTAAAAATTAGAGCATCTAAGCCCCTCCCCATCAATCTCTTAACCCAGAGGGCCCCCTGGCAAAACCTTGCAGAGCCCTCAAAAACTACAGGTTATGGTTATACAGGGTGAACACGAAAAATGTTACCTACAGGGTCATTTCCAATAAAAAATATTCTATAACTTTTTTCGTATCTCACTTAGTTTCCGAAATATTTGCCATTTTGTTTTTTCTTTAAAATACACAACCTTTCCTTAAACCGGCCAATGCCAAAATTTTTTCAGTTGAACATAGAGAAAAATGGTTTTCACCAATGAAATCTGCACAAAATTTCCCTTAAAATAAATAAAACTTAAAACTTACCAAAAGGTAAAAGAACAAAATGGCAAATATCTCCAAAACTAAGCGAGATACGAAAAAAAGTTACTAATATTTTTTATTGGAAATGACCTCAGGAATCTACCGTAGGCTTTTGGTAACGTTTTTCGTGTTCACCCTGTATACAGGGTTAGGCATCAACATGCCTGTCCTGGTGCAGCACACTAAAGAAATAGGAGCCCCTCATATCATGATTTTTTTTTTCTCATGATAGGTATGAGGGGCTCCTATTTCTTTAGTATGCTGCACCGAAACAGGCATATCCACACCTAACCCTGTACATAACCACGACCATAGAAGCCACTGTCGTCTTCTTCTTACCATGTTTCGACTCTTCATCAGATCATCAATTGTTCGCTTCCTTGGTACAATCAAACTGGTTCGTCCCCGTTGGAGGCAGTTCAATATGTTGTCCAACGTATGCAGCACCTCCTCAGAGCTTTTGAATTGGTACCCGTCATCGACATTGTCAATATGGTAGAGGGCAAATTGTAAATGATTGCCCGCGTCTTGAATCTGATGAAGTTTCCACGGGTGCTCTTTCAATATTGAGGTCTTGTATGTCTGAGTTTGATGCTGATGGTGCCTGAAAATAATTAAATTTATTTGAAATTTAAGGACTCACTCAGCTTGAATTTTTTTAAGGACTCCCACAGCTTAGATTTTTTAAGGTTTACCACAGCCTGGATTTTTTTTAAGGACTCACTCAGCCTGAATTTTTTAAGGACTCACTCAGCCTTAAAAAATAAAAAAAAAAAAATAAAAATAAAAAACAGCCTGGGTTCCACAATGCTAGTTATTTTGAAAGGTAGTACACCTTTCTTGTCAGTCATAGGTCATCACTCGAGTTCAGTTCCTATCTAGGGCAAACATTAACCTAAGAAGATGAGTTTTGTTTTTGGACTTGTTAACTTTCTCTTATAATGTCCTGATACTCCTATTTCTGATTTTGAAATGGCACAGCCTTTATTATTACAGTCTCCTCTATCAATTCTCTTTAAATATATATATAAAAAAATCTAGATGAATGTGAGGAACATTGTTTACTAGGTACCTTCCTTACCTATGTATCTTCAGATGTATATCAGCAAATGATATACTATCTTTTAAAGTCAATATTTAAGGGTATTTGAGTGAAATTTCGAGTGTATGGCCGCCATACACGCCTTATATGGACGCTACGCCACTGTCCCTCTATCAATCCTCTTGAAAAATCTAAATGAATGTGCAGAACATTGTTTAATACCTTCCTTACCTATGTATCTTCAGATGTATATCAGCAAATGATATACTATCCCCGTTTAAATTGACAATTGTCTTCAGTGTGTCCTGAGATGAGGCCAGAATGATCTTATCTGACTTGTATGGGCCTTCATTTCCAAATAATGTCAATGGAAACCTCCTGGAGCATTCTACGAGAATGGTTTGAAGTTGTTTGAGAATGATGTGAACTTCCTTGTTGATGACCCATTCAAATTCCTTTTGCTGAAAATGCAATCAGTATTTAGCTTAGCAACATAGTTGAAATTAGCAAGGTGTAGGTACTTACATAAATACACCTTGCTAATTTCAACTTCACTTGGACTTGAACCACCAACCTCCAGATCTCAAATCCACTAAGCTAACTATTACAAGTTTGGTTACATAACAATTTAAGATATTAGGCCTAATTTTCTACCAGTACGTCTGGAACCAATTCCATCCCTTAGAGTGATAACAGGATATTGAGCTTAGCACTGTTATAATTCCTTTAAAGTTGACTGATACTGAATGGTTAGATGCTTTTGTTTTTCATTTAACTGTCCAATTTTGTCTTTAGTTTGCCTATTTTTTTTCTGGATTTTACTTGATGTTAATCACATAAAGCAGTTTTCTTCATTTTTTGGGCATCCGAGAATCCATAGGGTTTAGGTACCTCAGAATTTTCCATGATTCACTGAACTACTTGTTTCCCCTGCTCCCAAATAAGAGGGAGGTAAATTTTAAAAGGGAAAGCAGAAAGTTATGAAATGAAAACTGGGTTACCTACCAGACAGAGGGCCTCCTCCTTCTCAACTTCAGTCATGATGTGTTCTTGTGGGTGTTTCATGATTTATTGATTAAAAACTACAAAATAAAACACGTACAGGAACTAAAATTAATTATTGTCTAATCACGGGACAAACCCTTTCCGCAAATAAAAGCGACAGGGATCAGGGATCTGCAAATATTTCAAATTTGCAATTTTTTTTATCACTTTCCTTTCTTTTTTTTATCAGCAAAATCCGTTACATCTGTGAAGATAGCAATGGATTTTTTTCTCGCGCTGTGAATGGTGGCTGTCTTCACAGCAGTGCCTAAGCTGTAAGGCGCGTTTACACGATCGAGTAAAAAAAAAAGGCACTCGTCCATTGAAACTGAAATAATAATAAATTAATATTATACCTACATAGAATATAGATAGGTACCTAGGTAGGTATTTTTTACTTTTTGCTTTTCTGCTTGCTCCTCAAATTAAGGTAGATACATAATGATAGAAAGAACTGTAACAATGAAGTTTTATCGTCCAGAAATCAAAGAGAGAAAGAAAAACGAGGATCGGCTATGATCAGGATAAAATTCGCTTAGTTCGCTCCGGTCGGGAATCGAACCCGCGACCCAGCCCTTACAGGGGACTCACTAGGTCGATTCCTCCTTCTTTTTCTTCTTCTTCTTCCCTCGTATTTTGTGACGTTTCACATCATCTACCCGTCAGCATCCAGTCAGCAAATTCTCAACATCTTTTAGTACCGAACGAAAAATCTTCTCCGCCTCTTCCGTCCCATCCAGAGTCACAATCCCTTCAGTCCTCAGGGCCGCAATTTCGGCGCTATGCTTCAAATAGGCCGGCCACACGGCCTGGTCGAAATAGCCGGGCTTATCGGGGTGTAAATAGAAGCGGGCTTCGCGTCTACTTTTGGCGACGTTGTAGGGAAGGGAGAAATCATATTTGAGCCTACAGAGAGCTAGTAGGCGGGGTTCATTAAATAGGAGAAAGCCGTCCAGGATGAGAATTTGATCGCGCGCTGAGAGGTGAGGGTTACGGGTGAACCTGGAAGGACGAAAAATAGTAATAATACCTAATAATATTATTTTTATTATTATGATGATGATTATTATTATTATTATTATTATTATTATTATTATTTTAAGGAGTTTACGAGGGTTTCCCCCCATTTTTACAACAACAAAAAATGCAAAAAATAATACGAAAGGACACATTAAATTAATAATAAAATAAAACAAAATTAATGAGAATTGAAAAAATTTCGAATCTCAGGCTACAATGAAATAGATCAAGGCCCGCACTGCTGGCCTGATTTCCGATCTTCACCATATACGATGAAGTGGAGAGTGTTCACCAATATTTTTTCCTCATTCTTTTTTAAGTGCAAAGGTATCATTTGATCTTGTTGTTCTTCCTTGGATTTTGAAATTTATTTTGCTTAGAATCTCTGGAGCGTACATGTAATTTCTTAACACTTATATGTATTCGGAGAAAGAAATGAGATTTGTTGCTGTTGATCTGTTCTTCATAAAGCCATGTTGGTGGTCTACTATATGGCTGTCGACAGTAAAGGATATTATGAAACATGGGATATTTTAGGTTTTCAAAAAGTCTGAGTACAACGGAACTAATGCAGATTGGTCGGTAGTTTTTTACGTCATCTTTTCACCGGATTTAAATATTGGTGAAATATATGAGGTTTTCCACCTGGTAGGGAATACACCTGTATCAATAGATCTCTGAAATATGAGGGCGAGGGGAGGGGTGAGTGAGTCCGCACATGTTATGAACAAATTAATAAAATGTATAGGTAGGTAAGTAGGTATACATACAAGAAGTTCGATATTATTTTAGGTTTTAGGTAGGTGAAAACCCAGGGAACCGCTTTCGCATTAGTACGGATTTACGGAATCGCTTTCGAAGTATAGGTACCTATGTATTTCAAAGTTTACCTATCTACTTTTACCTAATACGCGAAAACGATTTCGAGAGTATATGCCTACCTGATACCTATTTTTTCCTTATCCTATAGGAAGGAAAGTTATGTAATCGACAAGAAAAAAATATTTCTTTTTTCCTTTTAAGAGGTTTGACAGAGGGGAATCAGTACCTAAATGTACATAGGTATAAAGAGGGAACTGTAACTGCTATGGTCTTATCGTCCCGAAATCGAAGAGAGAAGGAAGACAGGATAGGAAAAAGCCAGCTATCAGGGCCTCTTACACTAGATAAAATTGGATTTCAGAATAATAATCCAAAACACCATTTTTTACTTTCCTTATCCTATAGGAAGGAAAGTAATGTAATCGGGTCAAATTTTCGATGGTCAGTTTTTAGTGTCAAAACACGTTTTGAGGTCCCTAGAGCCTAAATCCAAAGTTTCAGCCATTGGTCCGTGTGTCTGTCTGTAAACAAAATATCTCGAGAACGGTAAGGTCGGTAAGAGCTAGAGACTTAAAATTTGGTATGTAGATGTCAAATGTGACAAGGATGCGACACGAAACTTTTGGTTAAGATCGGTGCATTGGTTGGCGGCATTTTACAGCTTTTTGGCGGTTTTTGGTCTAGTTTAACAATATCTCGGGAACGGTATGAGCTAGAGAGTTGAAATTTGGTATGTAGTTCACAAATGTGACAAGAATGTAACAGAAAACGTTTAATTGAGACAGGTGCTGCGGTTGGCGGCATTTTGACCGCTTTTGGACGGATTTCGACCGGTTTTTGGCGGTTTTCAGCTACACCGACTAAACGGTTAGAGATATGGTAAAAGTTAGGGTAAAATAATACTCAAATAAGCATCATTCAATAGGATAAGGAAAGTCGTGTGATGTTCACACCAGATTTTTACGTAAAGCTAAATCAAAATTTTGAAGGTGTGCCTTCAAAATCAAGCCCCCCCAAAAATTTAGGCAAGAACCGCCTATGGTTAGGTATACCTGCTCCGGCCAAAATTTTCGACATATTCCATAGACCTACGCTACGTAGGTACTCCATAACGTACTAATTTTTATATCCGGGTAGAATCGGGATAAAATCCGGGTACAGGATCGGATAATTCGATCCTACCTATCCTCTTTTCTACCCGGATAGAAATTCCATTTTGGTTACTAGGGTACTTACCGATCAATAACCTTCAGAGCGTCACCCAAATACCGATCGAAATCCACACACTTGACCTGTTCATAATCATGATGGCCGATAGCCGTCAAATAATCCATGCGCCCTTTGTCGGCCCAAAAGTACCTGTCCTGGAGCAGAATCGTCACTACTCCGGCCGGAAAATGGGCCGCCAATTTGGCGGCCAGTGTGGATTTGCCGCCGCACGTAACGCCGGAGAGGCCGATAATGAGGTAGTTTGGTGGCATTTGAGCGGTGCCGTGATGGTCGGTTCCTTAGCGAGTGGTCTGAAAATTTTCCGGTGAAAAATTACCAAAAAATTTCAAGGGTAAAATAATAATAATACTAATAATAATAATGATAGTAATAATAATAATAATGATAATAATAATAATAATAATAATAATAAAAACTACAGTCCCTATGTAAGTTGAAAATTCGAGCCTAGTTAGCTAGGAGGGTAGAGCGTCTGTCTTGTAAGCACCAAGGTCGAGGGTTGAATTCCCGATTGGAGCGAACTTCATCCTAAACAGCTAACGTTCGTTCTCGGAACGGCTGGCTTTCTTCTATCCTTTCCTCCTCCTTTGGTTTCGGGACGATGAAACCCCTTAGCTTTTACGATTCCCTCCATTGAAAATCTTTTTTAAAAAAAGTCTGTTATCGAAAAAAAGTGAAGAAAAAAAAAAAAGAGGAAGATTTACTTACATGAATTTACCAGCAGTCGGAACAAAATGAACAGCAATAGTAATTAGAACTGAAAATCACTTGAACTTGACAAACTATCAGACAATCAGACTGAAAGCAGGAACAACGCGATACTAGTGTACAACATATAGGTACCCTCCTATACTAAAACATCAGAATTAGGTATTGTTATCGCAGTGTTCGGCAAAATAATGCATACCTACCGTAATATAAGGTAAGATTGCACCAAGCTAGGTACCCTAAGATAAGAAACTACATGTTTTTTATGATCCTCGTTCTCTTCTTAATCCGTTTCTTTTTAGTTTACAATTTTTACTTAACAACCAAGCAAGATATTTTAAAAATTCTGTCAGCATGTCATTTTTTTTTACCATTGGTGCAATGTTTTCACCAATCAGTGAATTTTTGTGGGTAGGTAATCTTATACATATAATCGTTGGTGCAAAGTTACCAAATATAATCGATTTTTATGACCTTGAATTTATAGTTAGAGTCCCAGCCATTAGATAATTTCCGAATATTTCGTGTTTTCCATTAGTTTTTTATTTTTAATTTTTTTTTCTACCAGACCGATTTTGATAATCTATAGCTTCCCAGGTGCAGAACTACATGCTCTAAATAACTAAGTGTATATCTTTGCATCAGCGTTTTATTTAATACGCTTTTATAGCAATTATTTTTTCTGGTGCAACATTGCACCAAAGTTTGTCAAAGAAAATTGGCTCTAGGGTAATACTTGAGACCCAATATCGTTCCAAAAATGCCTCTAAATCCCTTTGGCTACAATTTGAACGTATCCAGAACATTCTGTGGTCATTTGCTCCAGAGTTATGCCAAATTTACTAAAACAAAGTGAAAATCTGGTGCAAAGTTACCCCATTTTACGGTAGTCCTTTATTTTCAACTTAGAAGTCCCATTCCCTCCATGTTTATATAATGTTGGTTTATCCCACATCGTGTTTCCTGCTGAGGACAGCAATTTCTTATCAAACCAAGTCGGTACGATAGAGTATATTATTCTCATTACTAATCAAAATGATAAGAAATAGGGCCTACACATCACAATCCGAAGTTCAATCCTAATATTCGATTCGATTCCCGCCCAGGGCGAACTTTATTCTCAAGAGACAAGGTTCGTTCTTGGAACGGCTGACTTTCTCCTGTCCTTCTTTGTTACAGTTCCCTCTATTAAACCTTTTAAAAAAATCAGTAGGTAAAAATCATCGGGATTTCTGTAAATAGGTGCCTACTTAAATGTAAAAAATTAAACAACTTATAATACTAAGAGAACAAAACATTAAACCTTCATTTGTTTCAATTTAAAGACACAAATAATGGACGGATGAAAAAATTCATAGGGGCTTTTCGGCAGCAGAAAGGAACCGCAGTATGGTGATAGGTTGAAGCGTGCATATGCAAAGCGTGGAAATAGATTGGAAACCATTTGAATAGTAAAAATATGGCCAAAATGGGTTATTTCACCCGCTTGGCGAAAAATTCAAAAAGGAAAAAAAAAAAAAAAAAAAAACATTGAATAAAATTCGATTAACCAAATTAATTTATAAAGTTCAAGTTCAAGGAGTCTAAACAAGGTCTTATTTGTATTTGGAACGTACTCTTGAATTATTCTTTCCCCTTCTTTGTGATCAAGTGATCATAAGCGTATTCTTAATCCTCTCTTTCCATTTTCATCATCTTTCTTTCAACGCATTCTCAACATCCGTCAGTACTCTTTGGAAAATCACCTCTGCATCTTCAGTACCATCCAGTGTGACAATCCCATGTTCAGTCCTCAGGGCCTTGATTTCGGCGCTATGTTTCAAGTATGCCGGCCAAGCCACCTGGTCAAAATTAAATTAGATTGAAGTAATTCTAATTGTGTAAAGCATAAATCTTCTTCTTTTTTTCCTTTTCCATTGTACAGACGGGATCGGCGTTTTTCGTCATCCCCTCAATCAGCCTTAACTAGAATAGAATATATCCTGTTTATCCTGCTTCCGAGAACGAACATTATCCCATCAGGATAAAATCCGCCCCGGGCGGGAATCGAACCCGCGGCCTAGCGCTTAAAATATTTCTTTAGTTCTAGTTTTCTCTCTAGTTCTTTAGTTAGGGTACAGACGGGATCGGCGTTTTTCGTCATCCCCTCAATCAGCCTTAACTAGAATAGAATATATCCTGTTTATCCTGCCAGAATGAGACTGAAAAGTCCCTTTACTCTCGCAGTCTAAACAAGGTCTTATTTAATTGGTACAAAATAGGTGTAAATTTTATGGGCTGACATTTGGTTTTGGCTACAAGTTTTACGAGTAGATGCCCTTCGCATTCAACCTTCGCTATTTCTTTAGCAAGGGAAATTCAGGCTGGTATATTCCCTGTTTAAAGTACCCCAGCCAGACATCGTTCCTCGCTTATTCTTATTACTCTATTACGCTAAACTGAATTTTGTGACGTGACTTGGATTGGAATCACCAACCTCCAGATTCAAAGTTCGCTAGATAGATTCTGTTCGTTTTTGGGAATATTACCTACATTTTGTGTCTAGTTCGATTCCCGCCCGGGGCGGAGTTTCTCCTAAACAGATAAGATAGTAGCATTTAAGTATGTTTCACTTCAAAATGCGGTGTTGCCAACTCACCTGGTCGAAATAGCCGGGCACATCAGGAGGCTCATACACCCGGGTTTCCCGCCTACGTTTGGCAACCTCGTAGGGAAGGGAGAAATCGTATTTGAGCGTACAGAGAGCTAGTAGGCGGGGTTCGTTAAATAGGAGAAAGCCGTCCAGGATGAGAATTTGGTCGCGCGCTGAGAGGTGAGGGTTACGGGTGAATCTGAAACGAAAGAGCAAATGGAATAAGGTTTGTTTAAGGTTTTTTAAAGATGAGTGTTTCACCGCCGTTCTTATTTTGTAGCAATGAAACAACTGCTACATTAGACGCATGTGGTCTGTGTCGTCTTTTTTTTTTTTTTTTTTTTTTTTTTTTTTTTTTAGGAAAGGAAAAGATTTTAGAGGCGGAAACAAGAATCTCTAAAATTCGTCAGCCTCTCAATCATACCTAGCTAAGGTGATTTGCCATTTGGTTTTGGCTACAAAAAATTCATGAGTGGATGCGCTTTTCACTCAACCTTTTTATTCAACCTTGGCTATTTCTTTAACAAGGGAAATTTCAGGCTGGTATTCTCCCTGTTTAAAGTCCCTTAAAGTAACAAAATTAATTCCATTGAATTCAAATTGGAATTGTGAATATCATTTGTAGTGAAACTGAAAGCGATCTTACCTCTCAATAATCGCCTGCACATCCGCATAATACCGCTCGATATCCAAGCTCTCAATCTTATCGAAATCATAATGATCGATCTGCGGCAAATAATCGAGCCGACTCAAATCGTCCACCCAGAAATAATTGTCCAGTCCTGCCAATGTGACGGCGCCGGGCGGAAAATGGGCCGCCAATTTGGCCGCCAACGTGGATTTGCCGCCACACGTGACGCCGGAGAGGCCGATAATGAGGTAGTTTTTGCGTGACGACATGACGGTGGGAACGTGGGTCTGAGGAAAGTGAAGGAAAAATGGACTGGTCAAGTGATAACATGAATTTGGTCACAAATGTTGCGCTTTTTTACTTTCCTTATCCTAAGTATAGGAAGGAAAGTAATGTAATTAACTAATTATGTTAGGTTATGAAGGAGGTACAGAGCCTTTTATAAAAAAAAACGAACAGATAAACCAAATTTAGTGAAGTAACCCTTAATAAAATAGCAATGTTTCAAGTCCCCCGATTTTTATTTCTTGAATGTATTTTCACATAAATTTAAAGCTCTGTCCAAAAACATAATCGACGGACGTCAATGGAGCAGTTGCAAATGGGAAAATATTATTAATAACGTGAATTCTCTTTGATCTAATGAATAGAGCTGGAAAGAACCCTCCCATGTTACTAGCGACATGATAAAATTAGGTAAGGTATCATCAACACTCTCCACAGCTGCTGAAATGACCATAGGTCTTGTTCCGAATGAATAAGCTACTTTGATTGCCGGAATACAACAACTCTACCCTATAAAAGGTTAAGGGCCCTTTTCTTTAAGGAACTTTTGATTTTGCCCTATTTCACAAATGTTTTGAAAGACTCTAGCTTGCTAAGCCAAGTGAACAATCTAATTTGTTTACGAGGCTTTAGAACAAGGTTAAGAAAATGATAATTATTAGCCCTGCCAGTTAATTAGAGTTGAGATTTATTAAACATTCACCTCTTGGACTTGAATGACTAGTCAGTTCTCAACTATTTCAACAATTGCTATATTTTCCTATGGTCTCTCCCATGTATTATTACATCATAACTTTTGTATAGAGTGAACTGTTAAGTTCTTTCTGGGGAAAACCCCCTAAACAGTCTAACCAATCTAATATGTTTCAGATCATAAATGGATGGTCATAGCTTTACGTATAAAAAACTCGAATCGTATAATCTGGAAGGCGTTGATTACGCTTGATATTGATTACCTTTTTGATTGGTGATTGATTGGAACGGAAAGGTGGAGCCAATCTTGCGTGCACCATATATTGCTTCAATCTTCTAATGTCGAATAATGTATGAGGCAGGTTCGAGATGGAGATAAGTGATTTATAATATTTATTTCAATACTGGAAATGCATAGCACGGAACTAAAACTAATTGAGGACATAATATCAGAGAATTCCAGATTCCAGGAAGGAACAAGCAAACAACACGAGTATGAACGACCATATAGGAACTTGATATTGAAAGTATGGATCTAAAGCTGGGTCCACACATAGTCGAAGATCGTCGATCGACGAGGTGAAATGGAGGAGTTGCAATTGGGAAAATATTTTTAACAAAAGCTCGATTCCTACGTAAAAAGTTGTGAAAAATTCAAATCTGAGGTCAAAACTCCGAAAAAGTAACTTTCAAAGGTCGAGCAAAAAAAAAAAAAAAAAAAAAAAAAAAACATTGAATAAAATTCGATTAACCAAATTAATTTATAAAGTTCAAGTTCAAGGAGTCTAAACAAGGTCTTATTTGTATTTGGAACGTACTCTTGAATTATTCTTTCCCCTTCTTTGTGATCAAGTGATCATAAGCGTATTCTTAATCCTCTCTTTCCATTTTCATCATCTTTCTTTCAACGCATTCTCAACATCCGTCAGTACTCTTTGGAAAATCACCTCTGCATCTTCAGTACCATCCAGTGTGACAATCCCATGTTCAGTCCTCAGGGCCTTGATTTCGGCGCTATGTTTCAAGTATGCCGGCCAAGCCACCTGGTCAAAATTAAATTAGATTGAAGTAATTCTAATTGTGTAAAGCATAAATCTTCTTCTTTTTTTCCTTTTCCATTGTACAGACGGGAAGTCGTAGAAGAAAAAGAAAAATTCCGTTGGTCCTCATTTTTCTGCTCTATGACTTTGAAACATCACCCAAGTAAGCGCAACTGATCTATTGACGAGGTGAATCTATGTTATCGAGGCATCGAGGCAGTGTGGACGGTTTCAGTCGACATCGATCGAGTCCATCGACGGCCGTCGACTAAGTGTGGACACAGCTTGAAGTACTTAAAGCTAAAAAAAAAAAAAAATATTGTAAACAAGCAAGACCCAAATACCTACCTGAAACTCAGCTGTGGGGACTTTCGAAACAAATACACACACGCTCACTACATCACAAATTGTTAGCGTAGCAATCGCAAGTTGATAAATATGAACCAACGATTCCGTTATCAGACCAAGAGTCTTATCAAAATCACCATTTAGAATAGAATATACCTATCTCCTTTATAGCTTTATACGTACAGCTAGGATGAGACATTAACTACCTACCTGATCTAATCTCAATTTTTGATTTGATTTTCCAACAATAGATCAGTTGCGCTTACTTGGGTCATGTTTCTAAGTCATAGAGCAGGAGAGGACCAACGGAATTTTTCTTTTTCTTCTACGACTTCTAGAGATAAATCGATTTAAAAAATACCGGTAAATCGTGAAGTCACGGCATACGCTCCCGTAGTCAATGACGTCATAAGTCATGACTCCCGCTTCGTTTGTTTGTGCGCAAGCGTTTCTGCGCAGTTTGGCGTGAAATCTGACGTCACAACTCTTTGAACTTTATTAATTCGACCATTTATTAATAATTTTTACCCATTTGCAACTGCTCCATTAAAGAGCAATATTTGCTACCTCATCAACTAATGATTCCTTATCACTACTGATAACAAACAAATTTTCGGTGTAATTTAACAATATCTCGGGAACGGTATAAGATAGAGACTTGAAATTTGATATGTAGTTCACAAATGTGACAAGGATGCAGCACAAAGCGTTTGGTTGAGATGGTTGCTGCGCTTGGCGGTATTTTGACCGCTTTTGGACAGATTTCGACCGTTTTTCGGCGGTTTTCAGCTATAGCGACAAAACGGTTAGAGATATTGTAAAAGTTAGGGTAAAAGAACACTCAAATAAGCATCATTCAACAGGATAAGGAAAGTCGTGTGATGTTCACACCAGATTTTTGTATAGGCAGTGATGTAAAAGGTACTGAAAAGAAAAGCAATCAACTCACCTAAAAACCAATTTGTATGTCGGATTCAAACGCAGTACAAATTATACCAGGTGAACGCGTACAGACATCCAATCAGGCCGGAGATGAGAGCACACGGTATAATCAGCGCATACTGGATGGGCGGAAAATAGTACCGGATATCCAAGATGGCGGTGTCTGGTTCTATAAACGGGGTGGCAAATACCCAGAGGGTGTAGTAGAGAAAACAGATGCAGGTGAAAGCGAGGATTAGCTTCCCGATGGTACTGTCTTCAAGCATTGAGTAAATAAGTGAGAAGTTGAATCTGAAATAAGCAGTGGAATAATGCCAAGTGTGAAATCGAGGATTAGCTTGCCTACGGTTACTGTCTTCTAGCATTGAGTAATTAGAAGTTGAATCTGAAATAAGCAGTGGAAAAATACCAGGTGAAACTGAGGATTAGCTTGCCCAAGGTATTGTCTTTGAGCATTGGATGGAAAGAAGTTAAAGGGTAAATCTGAAATAAGCAGTTGAAAAATACCTAATTAAGTCTCAAGGAGTGAGCAAACTACCTATTGGTTTCAAGCATCAATTCCAAAGATCTGATTCCAAAGATCGGAAACTGAAAAACTATAAAACATGAAGGCCAGTACAAGAAAAGGAGCTTGAAAGTGGAAGATCAATTTTCATACAAAGATATTTTTGTAGATCATATTAAAAAAAAAAAAAAAAAAAAAAAACAATTTTTATAAAAAAAAATTTTTTTAAAAAAAATAAAAAAAAAAAAAAAAAAAAAAAAAAACGAAGATATATTAAAGATACCTTTTTTTACCATCAGCACCCAAATTTTTACAGCCCCACTCAGGCAAGATAAGGTTAACATGAGGAGTCAAGTAGCTTTTTGGCTGATAAAACCTCAGTGGTTATAAAGTGACATTGAACCCATCAAAAAAAAAGGTTCTTTATGTACTTACTAAGTGAATAAAAAGGTGTCTATGTTCCAAGTTCTGCAGCAAGTCGTGCGAAGTCTTCCTCGGTAAATACAGATCCTTTGCTTTCCTTCTTCTTGTCTTTCTTGTTCTTCTTTTCACTCTTCTTAGTCACTACTCTCTTCTGAGTGAGTTGGTTGAGCAACTGAAAAGAAAAACAAATTAGAGAGAAAATAAAGAACAAACAAAAGTAAAGGGACTTTTCAGTACTATTGGAGCAGTATAAATAAGCAATATTATATGGGAGCAGTATAAATAAGCAATATTTTATCGGAGCAGTATAAATAAGCAATTATTGTGTGCAAAAAAAGCAAGTGCTATATGGAATAGTGTTCTCTCACACCTTTAATTTTAGCACCAGGTCTCTCAAACTTTCTAGAGAGATTTGATAATTTATGAGGATGAGCAACCTCCAAGGCCAAGTGGGTACCAAACATGAATGCAAAACAGAGCCAAAAATGTCCATTCTAAAGAAAAAGGCTGAAAACATTACTATTAAGTATGAATGATGAAAACAGTGAAGTTGTGTATGGTTGTGTGCCTACTGCCTTTCCTAGGGTACCCAGTTGGCTACAGATTCTTTTTTTTCTGCAGGCCATTAAAAAGAAAAAGAAAAAAAAAAACTTTGACAAAGGCAATGTTACATTTTCTCTTCAAAAACTTACATCAACAGATCTTTTTGCTCGAATAGGTTTATCCGATTTCAGAAGCAACCTCACTTTCTTCTGAACATCCACTTGACTTTTCTGTGCAATGCTTTGCTTGAGTTTTTCAATTTGAAGCGGAACAGCCTTTCTCACGTCTCCAGCATTTCTTTTGGTTTTCTTTGTGTATTTGATTTGTTGGTGTTCTGTAATAAAAGAATGTTAGACAGAACATTTTTCTGTTGAATGCCAGGTTGTGGGTTTGATTCCTGCTAAGGGCAAACTTTATGCTAAACATAAATGTTTGTTCAGAGAACAGCTGGCTTTCTCCAATCCTTCCCTCTTTGATTTCAAGATGTTAAAAACTCCATTGTTACAGTTCCGTCTATAAAACATCTTCATATACCTACCCTTACCCATTAGTATGTTACTCCATACTTCTAATGTACTTTAGACTTAAATCTTCCTGCTGTTGTTGCATTGGTGTAGCTGCACAGAGGGAGGTTGATGGTCTCTAGCCAAGATTACTTGGCCTGTCCCAAAGTCAACCATCATGAGGACCTGTAATTTTCCTTTTGAAACACAAACCCAAAAAGCCCAATCAGAGGCTTAGGTGTGGGGCAAACAGCCCTAAGGGATGGGTTAAGATTCTACGAATCTTGAAGCATGATAAACCCTTTGTAACCTCCAGCCTAGCCAGGCTGGTTAGGGTTTGGCTGCTCTGATCCCTATTTGATAGTCCCACAGCAAATCAGTGGTCTGCTCCCTGTTTAAGGTCCCTCAGACAGCCCTCAACTAAATATTAGTTGATTCTGTGGTAATTATTCAGAAGTCACAACAATGAAAAAAAGCTCCTTTTTTTGTTTAACCTAACCCTATAGGTAATAACACTGGTCACTGCTCCTTAGTGACAGCTCATTTTTGAAGCCAATGACGTGACTTTTGAACAAGTACCAATTCTACATCTAATATTACCTGTCTCGGTGCCTGACTCTTCCAACAACTGCAGGCTTCTTTTCACTAACGCTGTGGACATTATAATTGGTGGAGCATGATACTTGGGAAAACTTCAATAGAAACTTGAACCCCGCTACAGTTTTCACGTTATCTTAAACAAACTGTTAAGTGACTGAACTTTCTGACACAACACGCAATCCAGAGGTACACAGGCAAAAAGCTTTTTAATCAATGGAAAAGGTAAAAAAGCAAAAGAAAAAGCACAGGAAAATTTTCACTTCTTTTTGTCACGGAAATCACGAAAAACGGAAAAATGTGTTGAACTCAAAATTTGAATTTTCCCGCGACACCGCACTGTTTACAAAAAAGAACCGTTCACACGAACAAATTTTCGTCACATCTCGATCCTGTTTTAGGCAGGCTGTTCATTGGAACCATTTTCTTCTTCTTCTTCTTCTTCTTCTTCTTCTTCTTCTTCTTCTTTTTAGTACCTACGAGGCTACCTTTCCTCAAATCGACTTTTTAGCTAAATATGTATCCTTTATTTTACTACTTTGCTCTTCATATCACAGTATAATGTCGCGACGATCTATGAAATCAAAGCGAGAAAGTTTTAGATAACACTTCAGTCGTTATTTTAAGACCGGTTCGTCACCTATGTTAAGCTACGCCGAGCAAGGCCAATAATTGATGGGTGACTTAAACCTTATATTGGGAATAAAGGGAGAACGGGCTCTAATAGTCTTGAGTTTAAATAATCATTACCTACATGAAAGTAAAATCAAATCAAGAATACCTACTGATAAACTGAATATAATGAATATTAAACAAATTAGAGGTAGGTACATAGGTACTGATTTTCTCTAATCACGATCGAATAAACTACGGGCTAAATGATTCCCGGAGGGACGAACCCAGCTTGTTCTTTTCCTTCCCATTTTCCTTACGTCTTTCTCTCCTCAATATCTGTAACACTTTGTCTTGCTCTTCTTCTCCTCTTCTCTATATCTCTCCTTGTCCCCCTTATCTTCTCCTCGTCCTCCTCTTCCTCCTCCTCCTCCTCCGCCTTATCTTCTTCTCCTCCTCCTCCTTTCTGCTTCCTCTAGTCTCTCCTTTCTTCTGTGGCCTTTCTCGTAGGTATTAAGGCATAATTCTTTCCTCTTCTTCTTCTTCTCCTCCTCCTCCTAAGGCCTAATTCTTCTCCTCCTAAGGCCTAATTCTTCCTTCTTCTTCCTTCTCCTTCTCCTCCTCCTCCTCCTCCTCTGAATAAAGGAAAGGATCCTCCGTCTCAATTTGATTGTCCCAAACCTCATCCTCCTCAAGTTTAAGTTGGAAGCTATTACTTAATACTTAAGTCATGTTCCCGGATTTAAACGCCTTTATCCCCCCTCCTTACTCTCTCCTTCCCCCCCCCCTACTCTTCCCCTTCCTTAACACCCTCTTCTTTCTCATCTCTTCCTTTCAACCACTCTCTCTCTCCTTTCCTCCCCTCCTCTGCCTCTCTCTCTCTCCTGTCTTTCTCACTCTCCCCCCCTCTCTTCCTTTTACCAACTCTCACTCATTTCCCCTTTCCCCCTCCTTCCCCTCCCCCTGTTTTCATTTTCCTCCTCCTCCTCCTCCTCCTCTCCCTGTTCCAACCCTTCCAATAAATTTCCTACTCAAACCCTCCCCCACTCTTTTCTCTCCTCACATTGTGTTGGTGATATACAGTGTGTACTTGGACTCGAATGGTCTGTGTAGTAGCACGTCCATCCCGTAGTACCTATGTACCTCATCAGATGGGCGAGAAGAGACACAATACTTCCCCCTTAAGGTGCTGGGTCAACACCGTCAACACGAGAAAACCCGTAAAACGAGTACAAATTTTTGTCTATGGTGGGCATCGAACCCGGGTACCTTGGCATCTTGGCAACAACTGGTCTAACCGTGCGTCCTCTAACCCTCTTTTACTAATGTCATCCTATGTCCGGATTATTACTGTCCGGAACTTTGAGCCACCCTGTATGGCGTATATTAATGCAGTTTATAACTTTGTTACATATTTTTACAATTTTCAAAATATTAGAACTCGGGATGAGGAAAAGAAAGAGGAAGAGGAGGAGGAGAAGGAGGAGGAGGAGGAGGAGGAGGAGGAGAAGGAGAAGGAGGAGAAGGAGAAGGAGGAGAAGGAAGAGAAGAAGGAGAAGGAGGAGGAGGAGAAGAGGAAGTAAGAGCAGTAGGAAGAGAAAAACTTTTTCATAATTCCTCTTTTTCTCTTCTCTCCATCTCTCTCTTCCTTTCCATCCCTCTCTTCATCTCTCTCTCTCTCTCTCTCTAGCATCAGTTCTCTCTTCATTTGGTTTTCAGTCTTATGAAGACCATTTTTTTTTCTTTCCTTTCTAGGAACAATTTCGAAGCCTAGATTAATACCTACGTGGCGTGGGTAGGTATGGTTTCGACGTAAAAACGCCTACCTTCAATTTGATAAAATATCCGAAAATGTGTGGAGTGGAAGTGTTTGAGGTTGGGTGGCCTATCTACCTAGAATTTTCCCTATCAAAGAGGCAACAGTAGTAAATTAATAATGGGGATTCCCGAAACCCGGAAGCGAACAGAGGAGGCAGGATAGGAAACCAGCTGGATTCGAAAATGAACCGGTTTAGGATTGAATCCGCCCCGGGCGGTAATCGAACCCGCGACCTAGCATTTTTTTTTTATTAACATTTATTATAGTGTGCAAACATGGAGAAAAAGAAGAAGAAGGAGAAAAAGAAGAAGAAGGAGGAGGAGAAGAAGAAGAAAAAGAAGGAGAAGAAGGAGAAGAAGAAGGAGAAGAAGAAGAAAGAAGAAGAAGAAGAAGAAGAAAAAGGAATAGCTCCCTCCTAACGGGAATTTAGTTAAAAAATGTTACTACCTAATTTCTGCCTATATTACTGTTATTAGCCTACATCCCCTCCTATCCTACATACCTAAATGAGATAAACTTTTTTTTTGAGTAATTCCTGTCAGTTAAAAAAGGAGAGGGAGAAGGGGGAGTGAAGGGGGAGGGAGGGAACAGGCATATCTCCGTGGAAATTCAAAACATCTGTTTCGGGTTTCACGAAATAAGGGGGAGAAAGAAGAAGAAGAAGAAGAAGAAGAGGGAGGAGGGAGAAGAGGATAACAAAAGAAGAAGATACAGGAAGAAGAAGAAGGGAAAACGCAAGGAGACGGAGAGAAGAAAGGAGAGGGAAAGAGGAAGGGGAATTAAAAGCAGAGAAAGAAGTAGGTAATAAAGGGATCAAGAGAGGAAGAGGAGAAGGTGAGGAAGAGAATTAAGAAGACCGGAGAACGGGAGGGAAGAAACGAGGAGAAAATAAAGATATTAGTAAAAAACAAGATCAAAAAGGAAGGGACAATAGGAAGAGGAGAAGAAGAAGAAGAAGAAAAGGCAGAAGAAGAAGAAGAAGAAAGGAAGAGCAGGATAAGGTTAAGGAGGTGGAATAGAAGGATAACTAGAAAGAGGAGGAGGTGGAGGAGGATAATAAAGGAAGTGAAGAAGCAGGAAATAGAGATATCAGGAAGAAGGAGAGGAAAAGGGAAGGGACAACTAGGAAGAGTAGAGGGGGAAGAAACGAAGAGGGTGAGGAGGAGGAAAAGGAGGAGAAGAAGAAGGAAGAGAAAGGAGATGAAGAGAAGGAAGACGAAGAGAGAAGGAAAAGAAGAAGTAGGAGGAGAAGGAGGAGGAGGAGAGAGAAGAGGAGGAAGAGAAGGAAGAGGAGGAGGAGGAGGAAAAAGGAAGGGCGCGAAAACTTAAATCGAGCGAAAACAATTTACCAACTGTCATTTTAAATTTCAACTCATTTTTTTCCTCCCAAGTTTTTTAAAGTTTGGGTCTTTTTTGAACTTGTTTTTTTTTTCTCTCTCTCTCGCTCTTCTGCTTTTTCCATAGTAAAAAAAAAAAAAAAAAACTCGGGCGTAAGGGTGTTCAAGGGTACCTACATCTTAACTTGAGTTTCCCTAATTTATACCTTGTTCCTTGTTAAACATTACATAACTTTTCCTTCGCCTCCTCCTCCTCCTCCCCTTCTTCTTCTACACCTTATTCTTCTTTTTCATCTCCTTCGTCTTTATTATGTTTTTGTTTTGTGTCATTTGCCCTAATTATGTCTTTTCCTTTTCTTGTTGACACGAAAGCAGTAACAGTTTCTGCTCCTTCCTTTTCATGGACTTTTTCTTTTTATTATTATTCGTAGGACCAGGTAGGTATACTACTAGGTACTCTACTACTGAGTGTCCTGTGTAGATTTTTTTCTTTTTTTTTTTTTTAAGGAACTGTAACCTGTAACAGCAGAGGTCTCATCGTCCCAAAATCGAAGAGAGAAGGAAGCCAGGATAGAAGAAAGCCAGCCGTTCCGAGAACGAACCTTATCTATTCTGTTTAGGATAAAATCCATCCCCGGGTGGGAATCGAACAGACGACCTAGCGCTTACAAGGCAGTCGTGTTACCCTTCAAGCTATCTAGGCTGACTGTCCGCCAGTCATTTTTTGACTATTTTTTCTAAAAATATGTAAAAAAAAAAAAAAAAAAACTACCTAATAAAAAATATAGGTACCTACCTAAAAATTGTCCCATGGATTCATGAAACAAAAAAACAAACAAAAACGGCCTAATCTCTCGTTAGATTGAAAACAAAGCCCCCATGTTATTGTCAATCCTACAAACGTTTTTAGGAAGGAAGGAGGTAGAGACATAATACAGGAATTATCGGGGTAGGAGGTACCTACCTAGTTAGGAAGGAGGTATTAGGGAGGTAGTAGTTAGGAGAGATAAAGTAGGGAGGTAGGAGGGATAAAGGGTAGGCATATTAGGGAGTTAGGAGGGGTAAGGTACTAAGGTAGTTAGGTATTTATGTATACCTATTATTGGTGATTGATGAATGAGGAGGTTTCCCTAAAACTGTCACAAATGCTGTCAAATATTTAAGGACCTTGGGATATCGAAAGAAAAAAAAGGAGGTAAAAACGTAAAAAGAAGAAAAGGGAGGAGGAGAAGGAGAAGAAGAGGAAGAAGAATAAGAAGAAGAAGAAGAGGAAGAAGAGGAGGAGGAAGAAGAAGAAGAAGAGGAAGAAGAAGAAGAAGAAGAGGAAGAAGAGGAGGAGGAAGAAGAAGAAGAAGAGGAAGAAGAAGAAGAAGAAGAAGAGGAAGAAGAGGAGGAGGAAGAAGAAGAAGAAGAGGAAGAAGAAGAAGAAGAAGGCAAGAAAAGAAAAGGAGGATAAGAAGTAGAAAACGAAGAAGGAGGAAAAATTGAAAATAATAGAAAAACAAGACCAGGAAAATACCGAGTCAAAAAACACATTAATATAATGTTAGGTATAATTTTTTACCTATAGGTACATAATGTACCTATTTATCTTCGATGTAGGTAGGTACCTACGTGTACCTATTTACGTAGGTACCTCAATGACAGGTAGGGATACCTGGACAATTACCTACCTACCTATTTTTTATTTTTTTTTCCCCCCCCCCCCCCCCTGTAGGACCTATTCCTAGATAGATAGACACCTAATAATGGCCCGCCATTTACCATTGTTGGAAATAGCCAGGGCCGTATTTCACAGGGGGGCCCCTCTCGAGTTTCATTTTTCTCCTTTACTGTGTAGACCAGACTATGAAAATTTGGAAACTCGCCCCCCTCCCTTCAACAAAATACAGGATACGGCCCTGGTTGTTGTTGTTGTTGTTGTAGAGGCTTTAGCTTTCGCCGAATGGCAATAGCAGAAAAAGGTATCTTTTTGTATCTGCTATACACCGGGGTGATGGTCTCTAGCTCTACTAGCCATGTTAAATTGGCTGGATCGTCCTGAACCGCAGTCAACCGCCGTGAGGACTTGTGCTTGGTCTTTAAAAGCAGAGAGAAGAACTGCCAGCTAGCAAGGCTGGCTAGGGTTAGCTGTTCTCCTCCCTGTTTATAGTCCTACAGCCAGACGCTAGTCTTCTCTCTGTTTAACGTCCCCTAGCCAGACTATACGGCCCTGGTGAGAGGCTCTGCTTATAGGTACCCTCTTAGGTATAGTTATGCTTTTTATACTTAATTTAATTGGTTGACAATAAAATTATGATACGTGCCCAACCGTCCATTGTTTTCGACTGACATATTCTTGGCCCTCGGTCTACGTGAGAGTCTACTTTGCATGTAAATTGATCGATTATTCATTCGAACACCCATCAAAACTTGCTACAATGTCAATAAATACGACAATATAGGGTGAATGTACCAGTAGTCCCTTTCTCCTATCCTGTCTTCCTTCTCTCTTCGATTTCGGGACGAAAGACCATAGCAGTTACAGTTCCCTCTGTCAAACCTCTTAAAAAAATCGATTTTGGGACGATAAGACTCAATGGGTAGGTAATAATTATGACACCTAGATAAATTTCACGAACCACCAACCTCCAGATCCAGAGTAGGTACACAATGCTAGCCACTACACCACAGAAGTTGGTTAAACCCAGTATCTAGTTCCCATAAGTTTGTATCCAATCAATCCATTCAGCTCTTTACAATGACTATTATACCTACATAGGTACTCAGATCTAATAGTAGGTAAATCTTTACAATGACTAGTTAGGTACTCAGATCTATGTGGTAGTCCGTAGGAAGTCTCAATAGTTTTTCGCTGTCGTGTAGGGAGACTAATTGAAATCAGATAAATAGGTGTTAACACCTCTTTTGTAGAGAACCTTTTATTAGGCTGGGCCTTACCTATTCTGATACACCGAGCATTGGAACTCATTTTACTGCATCGAGCTGGGTAACAACCCAAACACAAATTGGGTAGCAACCTCCGTGGCCGAGTGGGTATCACACAGGCTTGCACGCCGGAGGTCCCGGGTTCGATTCCCGGCGCGGTCGAAGTTTTTTTGGCTCTTTGCTTGGAGTTCGGGGTGCACTCAGCGTCGTGAGGACAATATTGCCTAGCGCTTACAAAGCAGAGGAGCGCTACCCTCCAAGCTAACTGGGCTTTCGAGAAAGATTTTGTCCCAGTGAAAAAGTTGTACTTGATTGTTAGGGCTTCATCTAGTTATGCAACGTTGCTTGTGGTTGGTATCTGGACGGGTGACCGTCTGGATATTCGAGGTCAATGAAATACCAACCAATAAAACGACTCTTGATTTTTTTTTTCAATTTAAACAGGTCTTTTGATATAACAGTGTCCAACAATAGAACCAGAGCTAATTGAAACTTAAAAACGTGAAAAATGATCGACTACTGGTACAGTCACCCTAGATAGGCGCCTAACTATCTATACTTTACTAGAGTGTCAAGAAAGACTGCGGTTTCCTGGATAGCAGTCAATTTTTAGCCCGTCCTTCCTTTATTATTTCGATAGTAATAAAAAGGTATAAGGGACGGGCTATTGTGTTCGCTTCGGTGTCGTCTGTCGGTCGGTCGGTCTGTCTAAACCCATAGAAGGACTTATCCAAATCTGGTCGACCTATACAAATTAAAGGTCTTTTTACCAGGAACACGAAAATGGTGGTGCAAATTTTGTCCAGAGAACCATAAAGAAAAAAAAACTGGTTTTTGGGGGATTTTTTTCACATTTTCTTTCCACTGAGCTCTGATCTCGAAATTTGTCGCGACGACCTATGAACTCAAAGCGAGAAAGATTTAGATAACACTTCAGTCGATCATTTAAGACCGGTTTTAGCGTCACC
>NW_007377934.1:47836-124862 GCF_000475195.1 Diaphorina citri | reverse complement strand
TTCCAGTTACAGCAGTGAGAAATGGATGGTGAAATTGGGACATCCACTAATTTTCTATAGTTTTCATTCTTCAGTTGCACTAGTTCCAGAAGTGAGAAATGGATAGTGAAATGGACACATCCACCAATTATCTAATTTTTCAGTCTTCAATTACAGCAGTGAGGATTATTATTATTATTATTATTATTATTATTATTATTATTATTATTATTATTATTATTATTATTATTATTATTATTATTATTATTATTATTATTATTATTATTATTATTATTATTATTATTATTATTATTATTATTATTATTATTATTATTATTATTATTATTATTATTATTATTATTATTATTATTATTATTATTATTATTATTATATTTTTTATTATTATTATTATTATTATTATTATTATTATTATTATTATTATTATTATTATTATTATTATTATTATTTACAAATCGATGTTTAGTGGTTCAGAAAATTGCTTCGTTTGAGCTCCCCATCAATGACAAGTTTGACACCCAAGTGAGTGGAACCAATCCACTAATTTAATAATAAGTTTCTAGTCATTCTAGTGGAAGTCAATATCTAGTTGAAGAATACCACGATGGTGGAATAGGTATAAGGTGATATGTTTGGTGTCGTTACCAGAAAGACAGCCCATCTTCACTCTGGTGTAGGTAACGTTGAAAATATACAGGGTAGGTTAGAAGTAGGACGAAGTTATTTCATTTTGGGATTTTTGGGTCACACTTAATTTGAACAGCAGCAAATAAATTTATCTCTTCCAGCCTACTTAACTTGGAACGCACCTGTTAGGAGTAGTTTGGACACGGAAAGTAAGAAACCGCTAAACAGATAAGGTTCGTTCTCGGAACTCGGAACGGCTGGTTTTCTTCTAACTTGTCCTCGATTTCGGAACGATAAAAACAGCTTGGTAAGACTTTGGTAGTTCCCTCTTCTCTCTATCAAACACACCAGAAAAACTTTATCCGAGAGAGATAAGGTTTGTTCTTGGAACGGCTGGCTTTCTCCTATCCTGTCTTCCTTCTCTCTTCGATTTCGGTATGGATTGACTTGGAAGCTTGGAACTTTTTCAATGTCAATATTTCTATTGAAAATATGTAGCCAAGAAAACCGAAAACCACAGTCAAGTACAAAAAATTCGGACCACATTTAATATGGAACTTTTTCAGTACGTACTTAGGTAGCACAAAATTTTTCGTTGAAAGTAAATCCAGACGCTAGAAAAAAAAAAAAAAAAAAAAAAAAAAAAAAAAAAACAAACAACATTTAAGTTAACATGAGCTTTCAGCCGGTACCAAAAATCGTTCCGAAATATTTTTTTAGAAAAGGCTGTTAGGGTCAGAGTAAAAGTGTAAAGGAATAGAAATGCAAATTGTGCCGAATTTTTTGCAGGGGAATGTACAATGTCACTTCCATTACTATTAAAGAGTATGAGTGAAGATTTTAAAATATTTCCAAGGTTTGGTTGAGAGGAGAGAAGAGAGGGGAGAGAGAGAAAGGGAGGGAGAGGGAGAGGGAGGAAGAGAAAGAGAGAGAGAGGGAGGTAGAGAAAGAGAGATGAAGGGCTTAGGGCAGGCTTGAAATTGCGAGGATTTGTAGGTATTCCTACGTTACAAAAACAGAAGACAAACCTTATCTGTTTAGGATGAAATCCGCCCCGGCCGGGAATCGAACCCGCGACCTGGCGCTTACAAAGCAGACGCGCTACCTTCCAAAGCTAACTAAGGATGGAAGATGGAATACCATGCTTCAATGTTAACATTCTTAGCTCTGAAGACTCTGAACCTGACTTAACGATCTCAAAGTGTCCGATTTTTACGATTATGTATATGTCTCCCTCTCAAACATTCACTCGAGAATTCATATTTGAATGACATTAAAATCCATTAACGCAAATCAAATGCGGCGTGGTTGGGTCATTAAAAAAGAAGCGATGTATTAAATCGCCATAAAACACCATACTAAGTAATAGGATAAGGCGGTTCGAACACGGGTCAAAAATGTCAAAAAGAAGATTCAAGAGTAAAACTTTTCCCGTGGACTATGTGTTGACACACACCTTAATAACCAGTTCATTCTTAGGAAAACTCACCTTTCACGAGATTTTGACCCGTGGGAGAGCGGCCTTATAGTTTTTTTAATGAGACACCGTTGCGTTGGATAATTCAGGTTAAGCAACGAGGAGCGTGGTTGGTATTTGAACGGGTCACTATCTAGGCACTGCTACAGGTTCATTAAACTATCAACATTTCATTAAAAAAAAAAATCCATGGTACTTTAGTGATCCATTTGAAATATGTAGGGGTAGGGGCTAGTCCAAATTTTAGACATCAATCTTGATAAAACATTAATAATAATAAAACTAAATAAATAGTTAATCATAAATAAAAACTCCGAAACTTTTAATTTCTTCATACACAAATATTTATATCGGATTTTTATTATTTTCTAAATATTTTTTTTTACACACATAATTTTTTTTATATTTTAAAGTAGGTATAGTAAATAATAAAGAGATTCTTAGTCTATATCTTTATACATGAAATACAGAGATTTATTAATAATATAATTCTATACATCACATGAAACTTACTGGGTGTCGGCAAATAATATTTTTTCCTAAATATTATAAATTGATTATGTCCTAAATATTATTTTTATAAATTGAATAAATTTAGTTCATTATTTCAATTTTCAATTACCCTTAATTATTTATTTTAATATTTCGTTCTATTTTTATTTATTTATTTTAATTAAAAAAAAAATATATATTATTGTTTTAATCGGCTTTTCCTATTGAAAAGAGTCAATGAAAATATTAAAAATTTTGTTGTAATAATTTCAAACCATTTTTAAAACAGACAGAAAAAAGAAAATAAAGTTCAAGTTTTCATTCGACAATATTTGTAGACACCCAGTAGAAAAAATAAAAAATAGAGAGAACAGAACTAGAAAGGAAATGATAAAAAAAAAAATGGGAAAAAGTAATGTAAAAAAATGACTCTATACATTAAAAAATAATACCTATTGGATTTTTGTATACACAACTTTTCTCCATAATTATAAAAAAAAAAAAACAAAGTTCAGTCAAAAATAAAGGCAAGAAAAAAATATTGAAAATAAAAAAAATCGTAATGGACGTAAGAGATTCAAGTTACTTAGTAATAAAAAAAAATGCTAATAAATACCTAATGTTATTAGGCAAACATAAAAAAATCTTAGTTAAATAATAAAAAAAATAGGACGTTACTATTAAAGGTAAGTAATGAAGTGCCCATTTTGGTATATTAAGATAAATTCTTCAAAATGTCTATTTTAACTATTTGAAACTGCCTTAGAAATGTGTCTAGAAACCTAACGCGTTGGTGTAGTGGTCTTCTGGTAATCAGGAGGGCGTGGGTTCAATCCCAGACGCGGTATGGAATTTTATCAACATCATTTGAGAATTTGACAATAGCAGCCTACTGCTGGGGTAAAGGGACTCTTTAGTCCTAAACGAGCAGTATAAATTATTTTGGGCAATTAGTGCGAAATAAAAATAATGAAAATAAATAGGTAAATAAAAAGGCAATTATTGGCAATAGTTCTTCTTTTTATACGAAAGCAGGCAGGGTCGGAGCATTTCAGAAAGGGAGGATGAGAATTTGAGAGATGGTGTAAAGAGTTAAAATCCTACAAAACTACTATTGGAGATATGTATTTGAAATAGACTTTTTTTCTGACGCGGAATGACACTACAAACAGCGACGTAAGCTTGAAAAGAGTAGTAAGTTTTTCCCCCCTTTTTTTATTTTGAATTTCTTTAGATTTCGTCAAAAACATCTAATTACCTTCTTTTCCTCTTTTTTTTTAATATACCTACCTATATTATTTTTAATCTCTTTTCATAAAAAAAGTGTCTTTAGAGTGCCGTCACATTAAGTGTAAATTTACAAAACACAGATATTCAGTAATATTTTCAAAGCACAAAAAAATCTAGTGCAGTTATATCCTCACAAAATTGGAAAATAAACGCGAAAAAGAAGATGTAGGGAAAGGGGGTGGATTGAGAAGGAATGGGGAGGAGAAACACGAGAAAAATGAGGAGGGAGGGAAGAGTTCCCCGAGAAAAGCGGTTCTCATTTTTTTTAGAGTTAGATTTCAGGAATTAGTATCCGCAAAGTTACAATACATTATTTAAGGATGCAAATTCGTACAATTTGATGCAATTTTTTAAGGATGTATCATTGAGACATTGCAATTTTTAAGGATATACCAAGGCTTTTGAGGGCTAAGGCAAAATGAGTACAACTCCAGTCTCTGTTAACATTTTTGGAAGGCAATTTGAAAACGGTTGCTACTTGAAGTAAAAAAAAAGGTAAAATTACTAAGTAGGCAGGTAATTAAGTCTAACTACTGAACATTATCTTTGCCTTCCCTATAAAATGTCTCCCCTCGAAAAAAATCCTCTTTGAAACAAGTCTCTTTCCCTTTGCAATTCAACTCGAGCTTCTTTGCTTGTGTAATAGAAATTTTTTCTTTAAGGCTCAAGTTGTAAAAAGAAAACACATTTTTTTTCTTTTACTTTTCTACTTTTTTTTTCAAATAGAGGAAGGGAGAGAGGGAGGCGGAGAAGGAGGGAGGGAGAGTGGATAAAATGAGTACCAACAACTCTCTTTCGATGTATGGCTGTATGCATAGAGAGGTCAAAAAGTTTCGCCTTGGGGGACGCCAGTTTTACTTCAAAATTTTCCCGGATTTATGCATGTTTTTGGATGAAATTTTGGTATAAACTGTAGTCGATTCGGTGCGGTATAGTGCATACTGCATAGATTTTCAAACTAGGTTTTTTGTTCATTTATTTTTCAATTTAAAATACCGTACCCGATTGAACGCATTATTTAAGTCTATTTTTTTTCTTCCCCCAAAGGAGGTTTAAGGTCAACCTCCATGAAAGAAGAAGAAGAAGAAGAAGAAGAAGAAGAAGAAGAAGAAGAAGAAGAAAAAATGCATCTTTCAGAACTTTTTGATCTTCATGTCTCTACTTTTGCCATTTCTCACAAAGTCTCACTAGGGGGAACACTAGGATGTCATGTCTCTTTCCTTTTCATTCTCCTCCCTTTCCTTCCCTTTGTGACTATTTCGACGCCTGCCTTTCAGAAAACCTTTTCTGTGACAAGAAAGAACTAACAAGCAACTCATAAAAAAGTAAAGGAAAAAAATAAAAAGAGCAACAGAGATTTTAAAATTCTATTGAAATATAAAAATAGTAATAATAAAAAAAAACAACACATTTTCTCTTTCTAGTTATTACCAATCAAATATATAAGACCTTGTTTAGACTGCGAGAGTAAAGGGACTTTTCAGTCCTATGCTGGTAGTATAAACAAGGAATATTCTAAATTCTATTCTATTCCATCCCATTCTATTCTATTAAAACAAATATGCTGAAATGTTACCGCTGATATTATTATCTATGTACTTGAACTTATAATTTGCCTCTCATCAGATGTGGTATATCAGTGCTTGTATAACTTGTATTAGTTACAAGTTGGAATATTTCTTTTGTTCAGAGAAAGAATCGTATTTTTTATATAGTTAGGTACTTTATTATCACTCAATGATGAATGAAATCTAATACAGGGTGAATCCGTACAATCCGTTTCCAAAGTGCCTCGAAGGTATCACAGATCACACTAGTTGTGGGGGGCCAGCGGTGCAGCGATAACACGTTGAATACACCCAGTACCCAACGGATCACTGACGCAACGTTACGTGTGGTTGGTAGCCGGATGGTAATATTTGGCTTTTCCCAGGCCCACCCAGGTGAGGTTAATGTGAGCTTGTCGCTGAGTGCACGGTAAAACTACCGACTCTAAAAACTTCCACAGTTGTACAGATGACTTTCGAGTCGAGCCCTTTTGAGTAGCACTCGGCCGCTGGCGGTTTTTTTTCAAGAGGTTTGATAGAGGGAACTGTAACTGCTAAGATCGTATCGTCCCGAAATCGAGGAGAGAAGGAATACAGGATAGGAGAAAACCAGCTGTTCCGAGAACGAAAATTATCCGTTTAAGATAAAATCTGCCCCGGGCGGGAAATGCAATGAGACCACTGCTACATTAGACTCATGTGGTCTGTGTCATAGCATGCCCATCCCGTAGTATGTCCCTCATCAGATGGGTGACAAGACTCAATCCTTCCCATTTAGGTGCTGGGCCAACACGAGAACACCAGAAAGTAAAGGCCCATTTTCACTTGTCGTTCGGATGAAAAAATCGTGTCGTGTGTAGTGGGAACACTCTTATTTAAATTACATTGCCTACAGGACATTCGGGAAAAAATCGGATGACTTTCACGACAGTACTCGGTTTTCTACTTTGGTATCCAACCCACCCTGTTTATCATCGTACAGATTCGTTGTTTAATTTTCATTGTGTGGATACGGTCGGATTTTAACGACCGCACAGTGTTAATGTATTGATTTATTAATGAAATAGAATTTTTAGTACCCAGTGTTAATTGATTTCTGAGTTCGACATTCTTTGAGTTGGGATTTTTACGATCTGTTGTTGCTGTTGTTTTCAATTAATTCCAAATCATGATGAATGAGTTGATTGATGCTTGTGATGATGATGATGATGAAAATGATAATCATGATCATGGGATGTATAGAATAGAATGTAATACCTAGTCATTACTTACATCAGTGATGGCCAGTCTGGTTAGCTTGGTTGGTAGCGGGTCTGCCTTGTAAACGCTAGGCCGCGAGTTCAATTCCCTTCCGGGGCGGATTTTGTCCTGACCGGATGATGTTCGTTCTAGGAACGGCTGGCTTTCTCATATCCTGTCTTCCTTCACTCTTCAATTTCGGGACGATAAGACCTCAGCAGTCACAGTTTCCTCTATCAAACCTCTTTTAAAAAAATAGTGGCTAAGTGTGAGCCCCCCGGGCAAGTGTCTTCGATCCGACACTGATTTCAGACCGAGATTCAGCGAACTATTTCTTCGACACTGGTTTCTGCATCGACCTTTTAAAAAACCCAATTAAAAAAAAAAAAAAAAAAAAAAAAAAAAAAAATAGGAGCTTGAATTTTCATTTTATAATTAATTAAATATTACAACAAGAATTTAATTTGAAATTTGCAAAATACATCAAAAATACAAATATGGCACCAATTTTAATTTTTTTAAACGGAAAAATATTTTAATCGAAAATATAAGCATGGATTTTACAGTTCGCGCACAATTTTTAAATTTCTATGTTTGAAAAATAATGGGTGAACAAAAAGAAGTTAGTCAAACAGTCCCCGTGTTGCACATAACTTCCTCCATTCACCGACAGAAAACTTTCATTCTTAAAAGCAACTAATACAAATTCTACACATCACATCTCTTAATTTCTATTTTTTTTTTTTACAATAATTTTAGTACAATTTTATATTATGGAAAATAATGTAAGGAGAAAAAAAGTACAACGAACAAAATGTCCTAAATTACCTCTCTACTCGTTTGGACTAGAGAGATGGGGAATAACCAGGTTGGGCCAAATTGTTTTGATCTATGTTCATGATTATCTATTGAAAAGTCATGTAGTTAAATCATTTTCTTAGTTTATTTAAAATCACAGAAGTGTAAATGGATGACTTGTTTTGAAAATGCGATTTTTCTCTTGTGGATCAAAAACCTACGGACCAAAATATTTTGGCCAAACCCTGGGTACGCTCAACAACGTAAACATATCTCTTTTGCAGTGTTGAAAGCCGAAACAATTCTTAGAAGTTAATATTCTAAGTTATGTAAAACAAGAAATAAATTACATCAGTTATACAGATTAGTTTTCTTCTGTTCAAAGTCAAGAAACAAACTTCTAGGAAATCCAATACCAATTCAGGTCGAAAATCAAATTGCACAAAGAAATTTTTCTTCGTGTACCTATTCTCATTTTTATACAAGAAAAAAAAAAAAAATCTAGTAATGGAAAAAAGAGAACATATGACACTCAAAACATGAGTGCAAAACACGACCAAAAATGTAGATTCTAAAGAAGGGAGGCCCAAACCAATGAAACCATTACTATTATGATTAATCATAGTAATGATAGTAACAGCAAATAAGTAAATGAAAGTAAAAAAATCTGTCTACCTTCTACTAGTTAACTTTCCACTAGGTAGGCAGTAGGCACACAACCTACTGATATTGGATTCCCATTAAAAAAAAAAAAAAAAAAAAAAAAAAAAAAAAAAAACAGCGGCTTTTTCGCCAACAACAGCACAAAAGAGATAGGCGAAAACATGCACATATACAGGGTGTATCACAAAGCTATGTCAAGCCGAAAATGGCGAATAGTACAGGTCAAGGGCTACAAAAAGTGCCCCAGACTTTTTTTCGAAACCCCCAGAGTAACCGAGATATCCGCCATTTTATCTCGGTGATTCTGGGGATTTCGAAAAAATGTCCAGGGAACTTTTTTGTAGCCCTTGACCTGTACTATTCGCCATTTTCGGCTTAACATAGCTTTGTGATTCATCCTGTATATAAAAAAAGGGGGGTGGGGGGTATTATTTTTGTATCACAGGAAAGCTGTATCCAGGAATATGCCGTAGGCCGGACACACACACAAATGATAATCTACCTATGACGACGATATACGGGGTGGTCTCACACAATGGGTATTGGAACCATACCTAATTCCCTATACTTAGGGTGGACACACAGATTGGGTATTGGGTACCATCCCTGTTTACATTACATTGAAATGGGGGTCTTCTCTGACGTATTGAAATTGAAAGGGAGGTCTTTCTGAGGAAATTGACATTGAAATGGGGGTCTTTTCTGACGAAATTAAATTGAAATGGGGGTCTTTTCTGATCAATTGAAATTGAAATGGGGGTCTTTTCTGACGAATTGAAATTGAAATGGTGTCTTTTCTGACTAGAACCTCGATTATTTCAACTCCAAAATCTATTAGTTTTTTTTCTACCTTTCAAAGGATATCCAATCTTATCGAGGAAAAGATCATAGAAAGTGATCATTTCAACTACCCCCGGTCCCAATTAGTTGAAATAATCGAGGTTCTACTGTAGTTCTTTTGTATAACTCACTCTTTATTACACATCTCTGTATGCGAGAAAAAAAGGGTCAAATCACATCGAGGCCATCCTGTAGCATGACCAACACAATCACAGTAAAATGTTCGGTAGCTATATTGTGTAGAGTTTTACACATGTAATGTTCATACATATGTTCATTTGATCCCACGCTGTTTTCATTTCACACTCTTTTTTTTTATCAAACAAGGGACAGAAACACATATTGCCTAGGTAGAAATGACTCTGAACTACCTATCTAAAAGTTGTAGAAGAAAAAGAAAAATCCCCTAGTTCCTCATTTTTTCTGCTCTTTGACTTGGAAATCTCACCCAGGTAAGCGCAACTGGTATATAAGGAAAAAAAAAAAAAAAAAAAAAAAAAAAAAAAATAGACCCATTCTTGTGTTGCATTTTTTGACCATTTTTCCCCTCCCATCATTGTGATGGGAGTGAGAGAAGAAGAGATTGACGGATTACTGAACATATAAAAAAAAAAAAATGACCCATTTTTGTGTTGCATTTTTTGACCATTTTTTTCTCCCATCATTTTGATGGGAGTGAGAGGAGAGAACGACGGTACCTATACGCTAATCTACGTATACATTAAAAAAAGACCCATTCTTGTGTTGCATTTTTTGACTTTTTTTCTCTCCCATCGTGGTGGGACATTGTAATGGGAGTGAGAGAAGAAGAGAGGGAGGGAGGGCAATTTTTCTCCAAACTTTTTTTCCGAGAATTTCCTGTCATATTTCTCTGCTTACTTCCTAAAAGTTCCATTTTGTTTCATTTTTTTTTAGAAAGCCTAACAGTGCTAAGCCTGTATTTATCGACTTTTTGCTAGAAATTTTCCTCTTAGGGGGCGAATTTCAAGATTTTTCTCCGAAATTGCAAGCTTCCTACCTAGTTCCTAGAATTTGTGATTAGAAGTTTAGGCTTGAAGCCTGTATTATCAACTTTTTACTTTTCTTTTCCTGTAACGAATATTATGTAATAGGCTGAAATTTTTTGTCCTACCGAACTTTTTCTCTTGAGGGTGACTTTTTAATCTAGGGTAGACGTATTAAGTAGTATAAAAAGCTTTAAAAGTCAACCAAACTTTTTGACCTCTTTTTCCATTTTCCCTCTTTTAAAGCACACATTGAACTCCTGGACTACTTTTCACCTATCGCTTGCTCGCCCTCTACTTGTTGGTAACAAAAGTAACCAACACCAGTCAGTGGTAACAAAAGTAACCAACACCAGTCAGTGGTAACAAGAGTAACCAACACAAGTTTGACCGTAAATCTGGGTGATGTTTTCATTACAGACAGATCATTTCAGAGAGAGAATTTCAAGAAGGTTAAAAACAAACGGGAGAGAGAGAGAGAGAGAGAGAGAGAGAGAGAGAGAGAGAGAGAGAGAGAGGAGAGAGAGGGAGGGAGGAATGGAGAAAGAGATACTTTTTAACACACTGTTGCACATGACATATGAGAATGTAGGATGAAGAAGAAGGAGAAAGAGAGAGAGAGAGAGAGAAAGAGAAAAAAGAAAGAGAGGGAAGAGAGAGAGAGAGAAGGATAAACGAGTAAATTACTCTCCAGACAATACAAGACATTTGTGTGCTCTCTCTCTCTCTCTCTCTCTGTTTTGTTTTTCTTACATCCAGGGTCCGACATTCATTGTAGAGACTTTAAAAAAATAGGCGAAAAAATCTTTAAATAAGGAAAAGGAAAATTTTCGTTTTCAAGCACCTTAAAGGCCCTTCAAGATTCCTGTCTACCCGATCTCCCGGAATGATCATCCTAATCTTCAGTTCAGTTAGTGTCTAGCAGGACACTCTGGAGTTTGCACCCTGGTATAAGAGTAGAAACCTAACTAGAGAGATAGCATCTAGCAAGACACTTCAGACCCTAGTATAAAAGCATATTGCTATGGTTTTTCCCAGCAAAGTCGAAAAAAAGAAGAGCATGGGAAAAGCGTTTTTTTCTAATGTTTACAATAGATATGTACACAGACTAGTATAGACAACAGCAGTGCAATCTCGCAATGCATTATATTTTGCTCCCTGAAAAAACCCTATGTAATTTTCAGATACCCTACGGGACGTAATGTAATTGGAATACATTAGAAGATACATAAATGCCCCCTCTCCCTCGTCGCGCTCACTTTTCTCTGCTGTCTAATTGGTCTTTGCAATCTAGGGGAAAAAGTTTCCTCGCCCTCTCTTCTCTCTCAGGTCAGAATATAATATCGTCGTGCCAAGGGTCGTAAAATTATCGATTTGGAATCGTCTCAATACGTGTGTCTGCCGTGGCGGTGTCTCGTCAGCATGGCAGTGTTACCGTCAGCAGGCAGAGGTCTGCTCCCCGTCCAGAGTACAGAACACATTCTCCAGCTTGTGAGCCAGGTGTAGCTTGCTACAGTGTGGATCTGTGTCCAGGGCTGTCAGGATCTGCTCGTGGTACTTGTTCACGTAGATGTAAAGTTCCTTCAGCGCGGACACCGTGTTGAAATGACCCTCGTGTGATCGCGATAGTTCCGACATGAACACATTCAAATCTTCGTCCCCCACGGGCGGCAGACTTTGTATATTGGCGTAGAACCTGCGCACAATATCGCGATACTTGTGTATATCCTTGGCGAACAGAAGCTTGTTGGAAGGCGAGTCCTTGCCCAGCCGATGGTCACTCGTCGAGCAAGAGTCCATAAAGGTTTGCGCAATCACAGATAGAGAGGAGTCCACAGTGGGTGTCTTGTGGATATCGAAGATGAAGTCTGGATTCTTGATGAAGTTGATCCAGAATCGCATGGGCAGCGAGTTTGACTTCCAGGCATGCACTATCTCCGCGTCACTAATATTATGTCGCCGCGCACTCTCATCAAACAAATCAAACAGCCACTTGATGGAGATGGGGAGATTCTCGTTCACCGTCAGTATCGTGTTGAAGAAGTCATCCACAAACTTCTGTACAATCCCCTTGGTAGACAATAACCTGGTGAGGAAGATCTCGGGAATGGTTTTATGCATACGCTCCGGCTTGGAGTTGCTGTTGAAGTTTTGATCTTCAATGGGTTTCACCAGATGGAACACATTATCACCGGTGTCTAGATTACCGTTGGCAAGGGGTTTGGCATAGGGAATGGGATTGAAGTAGCTGCTCACGTTACAGTTGGGGATAGACTTATGCGGATAGCTCATCGTGTGGTTATAGGATTGCTTGTGAATGAGACACATGATGGCATTGTCTTTGACACCGTAGTGGCTCAGGGTGTTCACTTTCTTCCAGCCGTACACATTCTTCGTGGTCAAATCCTCATCATTCAGAATGAGATGTCCCCCTCTCCCATGCCGCCACTCGAGATCTATCTCATGAATATTAGGCCGCATACTGTGTGGCGTGTTCTTATAGAGCGCATCCAGAATCTTCGACTTCACCTGACTAATTGTATCACAGGACAGAACTTTACATTGCATCTTTTCCTCTAGCACTTCTTCCTGCATGACGTGCAGGGTATGGTAGGTTGTCTGGTAAGGGATCTTCTCATAGCGACCGTCCTCCTGAACAATCCTCAGATTCACTGAACAGAAGTCCACGTTCTCACGTAGAAGTTTCTCCTCACTGAGTGAATATCTCGCCTCATGTGTGTAATAGTCGACAGGACCTTTCTCAATCTGATACTTGATCGCCTTGTAAAGGAGGAACAGGGAGGAACCCGAGCAGTCTTTCAAATATTTATACATACACAATGACATCCAGTTTGTCAACATCTTCTCCACCACACTCTCAGTGCGTCTCAGCATCAACTGAGGATGTTTGGTGGAGACAGATTTCTCAATGAGTTTGAGAAGTAATATCTTAAGGATCTCCGTGGAATATTGCATTTTGTTCATGAGAATGATCATCAGGAGAGAGGCCACATTGACCTTGTCTCGGATGTTGAAGGTCTTCTGATTCTCCAGCGTTTCTATGAAGAGGATGAGGAAGTGTTTGTTGTTGATCAGTTGCTCAAACTGGTACATGGCATTGTCATAGTTGTTGATTTGATTCATACGAGACTTGTCGTTGATGAGGATCGGATGATCTTTGACCCCCGGGAAGAACACCTTGAGAATATACTCGTTATGATTCAGCGTGGGAATGCCGGTGTTTTCCAAATCTGCCGTCAAGTCCGTCATGTCTGTCTGTAGTTCGGCAAACGCTTGTTTACATTCCAGTCTTACGTTGGACTCGAGGGTGTCCATCTGGATTTGAATGCGTTTGTATTCGCGTTCTGCGCGGGTGCTCTTGTGTCGGTAGACAAACAGAATAATAACAAACACAATGAGGAGACAGATGGAGCCCATGGCAATACCGGCCACAGCCTCGGACGGTAACGAAGTGTAAGGACTCAGCATCTCATAACGCAGGTATCCTATCCTGTACTTGATGATCTGGCCTACATGGACCATGACCAAGGGCAAGCCATTGGGTGTATTACTACCGTTATGATCTGTACCTACAGGCTGAGTCATGGGCGGAATACAAGACAGTTGATTACTAGAGAGAGAAGTTATATTGCACAGTTCTGTCCCGATCGTCACACGGATGTCACTTTCATCACTCGCCGTGTTCAGATTTTCACCTTCAATCACCAAGTTGTCGCCATTATAATACTTCACATTGTTGACAAACACAAGGTAGCGCGGATCTTCTACATATACAAGGCGGGATGGATCCCCCTGCTTGTATTTCTCCAGGTCAGTCACACTATCCACATTGTCCATCACGAAACCTATCTTGAGTTTCACATGATTCTTCTTGTGAGCGTTACGTTTCCGGCGACGTGGGAACTTGCGGAAGAATTCCGTGATGGAAGGCGAGGGACATTCCATCTGCGCCGGATCGAGCACATTGCACGTTGTCTTGTTGATAATCTTGGACGGCGTGTCGACAAACACAAACATTTCCGGTTTCTGAATCGTATCGAAGTTGGTGCCATGGACCCGAATGAGACGCCCGCCCGAAGCGAAACTAATACTCGGCTTGATTTCGGAAATGGTCGGGTCGGACTTGTAGATGAAAGGCTCATTGAGAAGGGTTCGGTTCGCGCCATCGATACTCACAATCAACTTGTTAACAGTACGCGGTACGATGGATCGTGTTGTAACACATGTGATGCGTCTGCTAGAGGATTGCGTGATGTTCACATGACAGACGAGCTCATCCAGGTACACCTTGATGTGGGAGCCGATGTTCAGATTCTCTCCCGTGATAGATAGCACAGTTCCGCCACTGACAGGGCCTAGCGCAGGAATCACATCCTTGAGGACAATATTCTTGAAGCTGAACTGCACAGCAGATTCTGTGTAGCCTATATTGTTGCTGACAAACACAGGCGCTATCTTCTCCACATTGGACGGTTCTGTTCGGCAGATAATCTTCACGGAAATCTCATAGTCAACAAGCTGGCAGTAGGTTTCACCGATGTGAATCTTCCCCCGGACATCTTCCTCTTTCAAACCCAGATTACTTCCTTCGATAGTAACCATAGTTCCGCCTTCTATCGGACCGCTCAGGGGTTTGATCAGATCGATCCGAGGCTTGGGACATTCATTGGTCATCTGACTACATGTCTCCTTATAGCTACATGTGTTCACACACCAGGTGCACTGGTACTTGGCATGTCTTGTGATGCACAGGGAACAATCAGGGTGTTCCCGATGAGAGCCGAGAATGTCACACTTATACAGGGTGATCCCAATAGTGTCCACGTGATGGTTTCGGTTCCACACCATACTCACGGTTGCCTCGTACTCTCCACTATTCGCTTCGTACGTGTACGTCGTCCTATCACACACGATGAATCGACTAGACTCCATGCGCGCCGGTAGTACCATGTTGGCGCCTTCAATATTGACAATACATTGGAAGCCTGTGTGTCCGACTTGAGGATGTGGGAGGTTGTCTACTTCGAGCGTGATTTCCTTCGGAATGTTATTGGGCAAGAGGATCGGCTCCTTTGGTTTCTTGATCCTTGGACATTCCTTAGCACCGTGCAGGGCGAGTTTGATCGGATTATTCTCACCACTGATGACCACACGTTGACACGTGCTAATGTTATGTGTACATTTGTTCTCATAGACACACCAGTTACATGCCCACTGACTTCGGATACAGTCGGTACACTTCGTGTGGTACGAACAGTCGTAGAACGCAAAGTTCCGGGACACGAAATCCTTGTTGGTTTCTGAGCTGCGTACGCTGATAGGCACATAGATGTGGTCTTGGTTTTCAGGAATGTAAGGACGGTTGTTAATACTGGGTGTCGCACACGTCAGACCACTCGCACTCAGGGTGGCATCGATCGGCTCCGAATTACCAAACACACATTTATATTTAGCACCGTATGGTAATTCAGGCAGCGTTCGGATGGTCAAATGAACCAGGGAGTTTTGATTGATAGGAATACGGTCTGGGATAATCTGCTCAAAGTCAATACATTGCTGTCCTGTACCCAAGCTCAGCCAACGGGGAGAACTCTGGTTCGCTTTCTTACAGGCGTTTCGAATGGTGCATTTCTTTTCTAGCGAGCACCAACCACAGTATGGATCCTTACTATCCAGACACATGGTACAGTTGGAATAGCTAGAACAATGTTCTACAGGAAGCTTGAGTACATTCCGTGTGGTGAGTAAGTAGATGTGATCATTGTGAACCTGTGTGTCAGGTAGGATGGTGTTCCCCTTATCCAATGTCATCTGTTCATACTCTATGCCCACGACTTGGTTCATATTGGAAGAGATCAATACTTTCTTCAGAATCCCATTGGATGTCCCCAGGAAGATGACCGTGTTCTTCTCTGTCACTGCCAAGGTTACCGAGGTCACCAGATGATTCGGATAGTTGATGATGGAGGTGGCAACCATGGGTGACACACCGGAGATCTTCAGTCCCACCTCACAGAAGTTGAGGATATTTCCCGTGGATCCGGCTTCCGGACAGTTCCCATCCAGGACAGGTCCGGATATATAAGGCATGTTCCGATACTTGATGCTTCCGTTGAAACACATGTGTATGTTCTCGTCAAACTTGTTGTCAATATCTTGCAGCGTGTACAGACACACTGCTGAGCGACCCACTGGTTCATTCGTAATGCCCTTACTCGGGGAGAATGTCGCTACTAGGATGGGTTTATTCGGCTCAATGCCCAGGTTTGTCGCTAGTTCACTCCCGGGGATGATGATCTTGGCGTCCTGCGTGATATTATACACAACCGGCTCATAGCTCTCATTCTCATTGACCATACACTGTAGCGTCACCTCTGTGTAGCTATCGTAGTTGGAGTCACTAATACACACCCGCGCGATGCGGGTCACATACCCCATCTCTTCCTGGCCCGGCAGGTGCGACTGCTTCTGCACGAGAACAAAGTACGCAAAGTCACTCGAATTAAATCCATAGACATACTTGACAAGAAAGTGATCGCGATACTTGACGTCAATCCGGAGCAGGGGTTGCTTGAACGAATTCTCCTTGATGTCCAACCCAGAGAGACTCCTACTCGAGATGGCCGGTACGTCATGTCGGTAGTCTCCCATGTTGGTGAACGTTGTTCCTACGTAGAGCACATTGGACTTACTCCACTGGTTGTACTTCTCCGGACCAATGAACGCATAGGTCGACGCGCCCTCGTCATTGGCTGCAATGGCCATGGGGATACTGTGCGCAGGCGCAGAAATGTTCTCCGAGTGGTACTTACGGCAGGCTCCCTGGAGGATGGTTCCACACACGATCAGATCGCGTGAGTCCGGATCCAACACGAGAATCTTGTTCATGTTGTCGGTGAGGGTGGTCGGGATTTGATCCCCCTCGGAGCAGCCGCCTGCGTGACATTGCGGGCTGTCCTGCTGAGGACCTGCAAGACAAACAGACGACAAATCAGATTAGGTAGGTAATTAAAATAAATAAAATGAATTTTTTAAGAGGTTTCACAGAGGGAACTGTAAACTGCTAACATCTTAGCGTCCCGAAATTCGAAATCGAAGAGAGAAGGAAGACTTTTATTTAAATGTCAAGATATTCAATACATTTGTGGTTGATTAATTTTCAAATTTAAATCGTAAATATTGTAATGTACTTATGACCTTTCACAAGAGTGCACTGTTCTTAAATATTAATGTCGCTATTTATTAAAACCAAAAGTACCATTTGGAATATTAGACTCCAGTTCAGCATTTGCTGAGACCTACAAACAACTAGCTGTAGCAACTAGCAAATAATCCTTAACGTATTGAAAAAGGATTAATAAAAACCAATTTTCAATTCTTGAATTGCAATGACAACGTACCACTGTTAATGGTCAAGGCAAAACTAAATTAATGTCTATCGCTGGTTTTGAACTCTCGACCTCACACCTGCATGACAGTTCTAATTACCTACTGGGGAACTTGAAATGGAATTCTTAATTAAAAAAACCTAATCCCAACTTGGCCGAGCTATAGTGATCAAGGTCCTAGAATTTTCCACTCCCTCCAAAGAAATGTACTTCTTTTGAGAAGTAAAGGTGTGTCCACACAGTCAACGGACGACGATCGATCATGTTTGGACAGACCTTAAGACCCAGTAGTTTTCTTCGGCTTCTTCTTTCTCTCCTTTCTTTTCCCTCTTCTTCTTTTCCCTCTTCTCCTTCTTCTTCCTCTAATTCTTTTTCTCTTTCTTTTCCCTCTTCTCCTTCTTCCTCCTGTTCTTCTTCTTTTTCTCCTTATTTTCCCTCTTCTTCCCCCTCTTCTCCTCCTTCTTTCTCCCCTTCTTCTCCTTCTTCCTCCTTCGTCTCCTTTTTCTATTCCTTGTTCGTCAATTTATTTCATGTGACGGGATTTTTCTGAGGGAGCTTTCCCACCGAAAACACAGGGGAGAAAAAAAAAAAAATAGGTTTCCTTCCTTCATATTTCAGATTGCCCGGACACCTGGACACTGCAGACTGTTTCTTTGCGGTACCTTAAAGATAAAAACACACTACTATCACGACACGTGAGCTCATGTGATGTGATAGTAGTGTGGCCTTGAACGACATTACCTACAATATTATGGGAAAACTTTGAACTACATCTTTCTGACTCCCCATGAGCTCACGTGACGTGACGGTAGTGTGTTTCTACCTTAAAGTTGGCGAAAGAATCGGTGTTTCACACATCAATCAAAACAATCGCGGTCATCTCAAACCAAAATACCGAATCTTTTTAATAAATAATTGCTACTTGCTACCATTTAGCACCTGAAATTTCTCAAAGACTTCCAATTAGTGTAACAGGTAGCATGGTAGCACATTCACACAAAAAACTTCACATACACAACTTCATGTTTACTTCAACTCCAATTAGGAGGTCATTCATTCACGTGTGAGATTATGAGGGCACAAACAAAAATTGTCCATTTCCGCAGACAAAAATCTCAACCAAAACCAAACACCAACCAAATTGGTACCTAAGTAAATATAATAATAATCATAAAAAACTATCAAAGTAAAAATGAGCGGAAGAGCCAGGGTCTCTTCAATTTGAAAGAAGTTACTGTAATGACGTAAATAACTGAACTAAGACTGAACTGAGGACAATCGAAACTGGATAATTGAGTCTTCTTCTTTTGATGCTTTTTTTTTTGTCATCTTCCCGTTCAGTACCACACAGAAATACTAATAATACTATTATGTGCTATTAAAAAGATTACCAGTTATCCAGGTTTGACTGTATGAAATTATAAATAATGAATGTGTAAGACCCCGTTCCCACTTGTGACTTTCACCCGATTTTTCCCCCGAATGTCCTGGTGGCAATGTAATTTAAATGAGAGTGTTCCCACTACACGTGACGCGATTTTTTCCCCGAACGACACAAAATATCCTATAGCCTGTACCTGTAGGCGATGTGGGTAATTAATTAAATTAAATGAGAGTGTTCCCACTACACACGGTTCACGACACGATTTTTTCCGAAAGACAAAAATGTCCTGTAGGCAATGTACCTAATTTATTACTAGGCAATGTAGGTAATTTATTAATCAAGTGTGTTCCCACTACACGATTTTTTTTCCGAACGACAAATGGGAACAGGCTCTACCAGAACAATCAAGTACTATGACTGAACCACTGAACACTGAAGTAATCCCAAACATGACAACCATGATTGTGTGTCATTGTGAGGACAGGAGCTATCTGTCCTATCAAGTGAATCACAAAGCATACCGCCAAGGTGTGGCACTAGACTCGTATGGTCTGTGTCGTAACATGCGCATCCCGTAGTATGTCTCTCATTAGATGGGCGAGAAGAGACAATACTTCCTAATTAGGTGTCGGGTCAATACGAGAAAGTAACGTGTTGAAATATTTGCAATCGAAAACCGAGTGCAATTTTTTTTCGTCTGCCTTGTATGCACCAATTGCGCTACCAATTCTCTCGCCCGGACAGAAAAAAAATCCTGAATAGATAAGGTTCGTTCTCGAAACGGCTGGCTTTCTCCTGTCCTTTTTCTCTCTTCTATTTTGGGACGATGAGACCTTTGATAGAGGGAAATGTGACAACGGAGGTCTTATCGTTCCGAAATCGAAAAGAACGGACATGATAGAACGCCAGCCGTTCCGAGAACGAATCTTATCTGTTCAGTAAGTTAGGCTCGCTCGGGAATCTATCAAATTATGGTACACGGAAATACATATGTCAACAGAAGTCTTTTATCGTTTCGACATCAAAGAGGACAGGACACGAGAAAGCCAGCCGTTCCGAGAACGAATCTTATCTATTCCAGTAGTGGAAAAAACACCTCAGTACTTAAATGACCTCGACGCCGATTTTCTCTTCTCAATAATTTCTTTTCCTCTGGTCCTGCATTTATTTTCTGGCTGTGGGGGTTAATTAAAATCGAGTGGTTTGTATACCTTCCACCCAATTCCTACCCCTTACCACCCCATTCCTTCCCCTTCCTACCCCATTCCTACCCACGGATTTCTGAGTGCACCCTACTGCACCCCACCCATCTTCTCGCGGTTTTTCCAGTCTACCGGACGCAAAGGCTAAGACGCAGACTTGGAAAACTGAATCCAACCAATAATTTTGAGATTTTCAGTTTTTTTTTTTTCATCACACTGAGTAGCTTCTCAACAAGGTATCTGGCAAAGGTGGCAAGCATTCTAGCAGAATAGATTGCCTGTGAAGTAAGTAAAGGCACAATTTAGTTTAGAAAAAAAAAGGTGCAAAGTGTGACCTTTTTTAAAAAGAGGTTTGATAGAGGGAACTGTAACTGCTAAGGTCTTATCGTCCCGAAAGCGAAGAGAGAAGGAAGACAGGATAGAAAGACAGCCGTTCCGAGAACGTAGATGTCAAGATGATCGTTTCTAATAATCAGAAGAACGTGGGTTCAACCCGACCGAGGTCCAGGCAGAAAATTTTGTCCCCAACACTACTCGAGAATTTGACCACGGTAAAAAGAGGTAGCCACGGTAGCCTACTCCTGAGGTAAAGGAACTTTTTAAAATTTAATGTTAGTAAACTTATTTAAAAAAAAAAAAAAAAAAGTCCCTAGTGGATCTCCTACATTATAGTGGGTATAATAATTATCATGATATGCCTCAGAAATAGTACGTTTTCTTGAAAGGGGGATAAAAATTACTACAAAAGGAAACCACAAACACCTCAAAATCAAAATTAACCCCGCATTTATAAAAATGTTGCCAGAGACATGCCTGGTGTTTTACTGCTTTACAAAAGTCAGAAGTTAGCCAAGTCATATCTCACAAGATAGTAAAAACATTGCTACTCCAAGTAACATTATCTTCATGGAATTAATATAAAGTTTTCATTCGAACAACAAATATGTAATTATAACTTCCTAGCCTATCCAGGTATCCAGACTCCCAGAATGGTGGAAACTATGCCTTCTTATCTCTGAGTCGTAAAATTAGAAGTACTTCCAGGTACCTTACAACTGCACTTGAAGAAAAAAAGTTTGTTGGAAACTCGAAATTGAATGATAAAATAATGCAACTTCTCGTTATAATTTCTTTTTTAAAAATAAATTTTAATTAATTTATGTCAACTTTTTTTTAGATATAAAATACTACGTACCTAGTCGGTAGGATTAGAAAAAAAGTTCTCATTTTGTACACCTCCAAATGTGGAATTTTCATTTCCAACAAACTCCCATTTTCTTTGAGAAAAAACCTCTGCCATCCACGAAAATTAAAGCGATTCCTTTGATAATTTCAGGGTTTTATTGATACAACACAAAAATATTTAAGTACAAAGCACCAATTCTCGGAGACTTTTCCGGTACGGTCTCCTAGCATACTCCAACACACATTTCTAAATGAACCTGTAGAACTGGGCCTTACCTCACCAGTTAAGGTTAAGGGTTAACACACGCAAATTAGCGGATTATGAGAACATGGTTGTATGCATCGGACATTTTCATTAAGTTCTCTATTGATGGATATCCATCACGTCTCTACCTTATTAATTAAAGATCGATAGTCATGTTCACACCAGATTTCTTACCGCCTCTGCGCCAGTATTGAAGGTCTAAGCAAAGATCAAAGTCAACCGTTCCTAATTGGTGGTGCACCAAGGAGGTTGTGATGAGAGGTGGATAGTATGTTAATAGTGTGTGGTGTTTGTTAATGGTAGACGTGATAAGAATAATGGTTTATCCCCCGGTCTATCATAATTATGGTCTAGTGTTGAAATATCTGTTTTGTGCTATACATAGTACCTAGATGAATAAAAAACGTCCAAAAAATGGTGTTTGTAATTTTTTTGTAATTTGTAATTTTTTATTGGCAAATAATGTATAATACATTTAGTACAGAGAATCTTAATTCTAATAAACTTCTAACTTCCAACTAATAAAATAAAGTTACAGACAGATATAAGGAAACTTTAGCACCGAAAGCTATTGCAATTGACATCTCGGCCAATTTGAAAGTAATAATGCTGCTAGAACTGGACTATTCGTAAAGAGTGTACCCCCAATAGTACTATATTTGTGGTCAAGTTCGCAGTGCCTTACGTTATGTACAAACAATGTGGTCACGAAAGGGTTAAGGGTAAATTCCATACCTTGGTTGGGATTTAACCCACACCCTCTTGATTACCAGGCGAGCGCCTTGACCACTACACCACCGAGGCAAGCAGTAGGTATTTGCACCAAAAAGAGGTTGAGTACCACTTCTCTAAAGTGTTGATACAAGGTAATAAAATCTTGCAAGCTTACTATTGCTTATTCCAGCACATTTTATATACTCAGACCGCCCAGGAAATCAATATCCAGACGCTTGATAAAGAATAGTCATTCCGGATTTTGATTTTCCTCTGGATCTCTGCTACCATGGCACTGGCGGTTTACACAGAAATCCGGTCGGTATTACAAAGTCGTCCGCCCCATTTTGTTGCTGATTCAGACCATCTCGGAGACCGATTCATGATTCAGCCGGTAGTTGGTCTTTTGAATTTTCTTACTGATGCTGAAATCTTTGGTGCTTCTTATTACTGAACAAGAATATTTTACTTCCCTACATACTCGTAAGTATACCTCTTGTGAAAATGAAACTTTGGTAAAAAGCCTCAGCCGTTTTAACGTTTCTGATACTCAACATCTTGTCGTTATAGTATGACACAATTTGACACAATATGTTATGTATGTAAAGTATACCACGAGACACTTAAGATTATGTACGTCTTGTAACTTGTAAGCAACTTAACATTTTATTCACTCATCCTTCCGCCTCTCTACCACTTTTTCTCTTCCACATTAATGACATTACTGCATTATTGTATAAAGTTAACAGCGTAAAGAATTTCATTAAAGTCTTATGTCCTTCACTTTAAAATAAACCGCAAACTGATATTATAAATTTCGTCATTGTTTTGTTCATTTATTATTCTATCTTTTAAAAGCACTTACTTAGGGAAGCTTACATTGAATTGAATTTTGTTGTAAGATATAGGAGCATAGACAAGGCCAATCAGTAATAATGGCGTCCGCAACTAGGTGATAACTGCTAGCACAATGTTGAACAATTGGCCATAGAGTATTATCATGTGACCAGATGTTGTGATAACACTCGAACCCCAGACATACGTATAACGAGTAAACATATGCTGTACAGAAATGCATTAGTAAGAATAAGATTGTCTACATTTACATGAGTTTTCAAGATACAATAAGTTCATGAGTCTCAAAAGCAAAGGAAAGTCACTAAGGTATGAAGGAAACAGCCTGTATAGAGACTCTTTACTGGCGTAATTAAAGATTTCCCTCAAAATCCCTAAAGGTGGCCCCGAAAATTACCCAATCTTCCAACACCCAATGACCCGTGTAAAACTAATGTCATGTCAATATTGTTATCGTCAGGGCGTTTAAAATATTATGGATAACTACTCGTTTTCTATACTCCTAAATTATCATAACAATCAAGAGTAACTGAGCGTAGATTTGAAAAAGTGCCTCTATAGAAAAACAGATTTTTATCACACACAATACTCCTGTTATTTTTGCATTGTCAGCAATTTACACGACCGCAGTCCGCTCTATAATAGAAGTCTCGGGTTTTGGGTGCTTATACTAGGAATTAAACCACATTATGATTCTTTACGCAATTCTATGAGTATGCACATTCAAGTAGCAAGCCTACAAGCTGAAACACTGGAAACTTTATAGCATGAAGGTAGTTTTGAAACGTGAAGTACGTAAGTGCACAAACAAGATCTAAAACTAGTTTAAATTGGATCGTAAATTAATTTAATAGGTGATGTGATTTTGGCACATCCACTACTAAATTGGTGGAGATGTCACATTTTCCAACCTCATATTTGCTTGACTAGCACATTGAACTGAAGGTGACGATTTCCTACTCGTCACAGAATATACTCGTACGTTCGGAAATTTACGTGAGATTTGAAGTGCTTGTTTAACAGTTAATTTCAAAAATGTCCCTCCTACAAGCACTCCTTGGAGATTTAGTTGATAAAAATAAAAATTGAAAAAATCAATGATTTTTCTTTACTAATAACATTTACAATATTTCAAGTACTTAAAGCGCTTTATTTCAAACGTTTGAGATTGAGAACAGCACAGGAGCTTTCTCACGGAGAATGTTTACCAGGAAACAACAACTGAGCCTACTGAAGAACCTACGCGTGCTGATTGCGTGCTATTGATAGCTAAACACTCGTACACTTCTAACAGAATTTTGGTCAGACCAATACCTATTATAAGAATTTTATGGATTCGAAAGATTCATAAACAACATAAGGACTTTTTTTTTTAATTTTTAGCGAATTTTAATAGCAAAACTTGAAGATTTCATCCCAAAGATAAACTAGACTAGACTCTTTCTAATTTACTACAAAGTTCCACATTCATGTATGAACCTGCAACATTTTCACAACAAAACATTTGGGTAAAAAAAGTTAAAATTAATGATTTCAATACTTTAATAGAAACCATAGAAGAGGGAGCGAGCACAAAAAAAATGAAATGGGAGTTTTCACTCAGAACATTTGAGTAGGAGGTTACGTTTAGGTCGGGAAATGCTGAGAGCTCTGGTTGTAAATTTTCCCTCACAGCGGGAAAGATTTTTTTTAGCACTAAGCATGTTAGATGACAAAAAGGCTCTTGTTTCCTAATGCATATTTTATTGCTGTTATTGCTCTTCTAACAAAACAATTTTCAAGTTATCGCACAGCTCATAGGGTAAAATTCAGAGGAGGGGTCGGTGTTTAAATGTAGAAAATTACTTCTCAGAGTTCAAGACGAACCGCTTTTGTGCTACCACTTTTTAAAGCTCCCAAAAACGAAACACCGAACATATTTTGACCCCTTTTTCCCCAGTTCTATGAAAACCCTTGACACTGTTAAGGGTTAACTCTCAGAGGTAAGATCGGCCATTGGAGGCAGGCACAGTCTAATAGCTAAAACTTTTAGCCTACCACACTTTGGTATGTAACGAATATACCTACCTCAGAACACATTACGTCCCAGTAACTAAATACCTGTGTGGTTTGTAGTAGATATATACGAGTATTGTGATAAATGACTGTTTGGGATGATCTAGACCAGTAGAGGACTCGTGGGCAGATAATTATACAGTCTCGTATATCTGCCAACTGTTATTGTAAAAGGTCAATCTTTACAATGACCAGTCGATATAGTCGGAACGGATTCCATCGAGCTAGTTTGATTTGCATAGGAAGAAGAAAAAAAATAAGAAAATATTGTAACTTTGATTGCCTCTACTCCTGAGTGCTCACTTTGTTTTTTTTCTTCTTCTTCTTCTTCTTCTTCTTCTTCTTCTTCTTCTTCTTCTTCTTTTTCTTCTTCTCCTTCTTCTTCTTCTTCCTCTTCTTCTTCCTCTTCTCCTTCTTTTTCTTCGTCGTCTTCTTTTCTCCCTTCTTCTTCTTTTTAGATGTTTTTCTCTGCCCAGAAGATTTGACATCATATTCTATTCTAACTGTCCATAAATCATACATTATGTCATTAATAGATAGATGGTCATCATGTATATTGTACACGTGAAGGAAAGACCTCCTGTACATTGTCAAACACTTATCTGGATCAGAAGATAGTCTGACCTATGTACAATCGGTAAACCAGGGACAAAATTGAAGATTTTGAGCGACTAGTAATGGTAACTATAACCACCTGACTTGTAGCACTGTGATTGTGTACCAAATCTGGTGTTCTCGTGTTGACCCAGCACCAAAATGGGGAGTATTGTCTCTCTTCTCGCCCATCTGATGAGAGGCATACTACGGGATGGGCATGCTACGACACAGACCACATGCGTCAAATGTAGCAGTTGTTTCATTGCTACGAAATAAAAACGACGGTGAAACACTCATCTTTTTAAAATAAAAAAAATCTAATCATAGGTACTCAAACTCTCAAACTTTGGCCAGCCTAGTGAGCTTGGAGGGCAACGCGTCTACCTTGTAAGCAATAGGTCGCGGGTTCGACTAACGCCTGGGGCGAATCTCATCCTAACCAAATAGGATGTGTTATTTCGTTCTCTGAACGGCTGACTTTCTGCTATTATAGGTCTTCGTTTTCTCTTCACTTTCGGGACAATAAGATCGTAGACAGAGCGCATGTGGATCACAATCACAACTCCGGACGTTTGGCCAAAGATCTCTAGATTCTAAAGCCATCTTTTAATTTTCCTGGTTAATTTTTCCAAGACACCCTGTACATATTCACAGAATATTAGAATGCATTAATAATGTATGTCAGAGAATTTTCTTGAGGAAAAGTTTTGCTTGAGTATATGACCTAGAACTGACAGCAATATGATTTTCTCCCGTGTAAATTATGCAAGTTGAGTCGATTTACTTTACTTTTTATACAGGGTGTTCTAAAAGTTTAAATTTTATTTATACAGGGTGTTCCACGGTTTTAAATTTTATTTATACAGGGTGGTTAAATTTTTTGAATGGTAGAACATTGAAGGTAGAACATTGAATTCGTAATCCGGGAAGCTGTGGAGTTATTGAATTCACCTCTGTTACTTCGGTGCACCTCTGTTATTTATACAGGGTGTTCCACGGTTTTAAATTTTATTTATACAGGGTGGTTAATTTTTTTTTGAATGGCTAATGATAAAATGTCAATTATCGCTGATTCGGTTCCCGCCCCTATTGGATAGGGTTCGCTATTGGAGAGGCTGGTTTTCTCCTAACCTGTCCTCTTCTCCTCGATTTCCCCTGTTACAGATCCCAGACTTCTTCTGTTACAGATCCCTGTTACAGATCCCTCTGTCAGACTTCTTTTTTCCCCCATTTCCACTTAATAAAATATAACAAGGAATCAGTGAATATCGATGCACATATATCGGTGGTGTAGTGGTCAAGGCGCTCGCCTGGTAAACAGGAGGGCGTGGGTTCAATCTTCAATCCCAGCCGAGGTATGGAATTTTATCCTCAATATAATTTGAGAATTTGACCACAATAATAGTGGTAGCCTACTGCTGGAGTAAAGGGACTTTTCAGTTCTATGCGAGCAGTATAAATAAGCACTAATACTATTACTACTATTTCAGCGAGTAAGATCCTGTGACACATCTGGCTGTAGGTATGCAAGCTCACCTTTTTCCCCGACGGACGGTCACTCGTCCGGATAATAAACTAACACACCGTGTCATAAAATTTCCAGAGCTGGCAAACGAAAAAGTTCAAAAAACCATCATTGTATTCAATGGGTATGGAAGAACAGCGGTAGCGCTCCGCCCCGCCAAACCAAAATTTGACAGTGTAGAAATTGACAAATTTCTGATTGGTGGATTATAGAAAAGAAGAAAAAGAAGAAGGAAGAAGAGATAAGTTATACGTCTATGTACCTATAGTTATACTTCTATACCTGCCTCGGTGGTGTAGTGGTCAAGGCGCTCGCCTGGTAAACAGGAGGGCGTGGTAAACCATACCCAAACCTGCCTCGGTGGTATAGTGGTCAAGGCGCTCGCCTGGTAAACAGGAGGGCGTGGGTTCAATCCAGCCGAGGTATGGAATTTTATCCTCAATATATTTTGAGAATTTGACCACAATAATAGTAGTAGCCTACTGCTGGAGTAAAAGGACTTTTCGGTCCTATTAGAGCAGTATAAATAAGCACTATTATTATTACCAACATCATGCAATTAGCAATTAGTTCTTCTGGAGAGCAAAGTCCCGTTATACAAAATGCACCAGGAAGTGTATAAATCCCATTTATTTCCACCTCGTAGGTAGTCTGCCCTCGAATATCCTCCAGAAACTCTGCTTGAAACTCAACTAAATGGATGGAACAAAATAATAATCGAGTGGACTCGAGTGAAGTCAAACTCGAGTCCACTCGAGTAAAATCATTCACTCGGCCCATCACTATCTTGCTGTGATATGTCTGCAATTCTGCATCTGACAGGTGTGCCAATGACTCCAATAGTAAGTAGATACGAATATAACCAAGGTGAGAATGGTATAACCAAGTATAAATCTTAAATCTTCAAAGTATATATATTAAATCTTCAAAGTATAAATCTTCAAAGAATAAAACAATGGTTACAAGATAATGTATTGAAGATGGGTTTGACAAAATGCCATCAGTTAGTCACGAAACCAAAACCTTTTGGATTGCAAACCTAGATCAGTACGGCTTGAAAAAAAAAAAAGTTGTTAAAAGTGACGATAAACATCCATAACTACAACCACTCATGAACCTGTTACATTTTCTAGCCTCTAACAAAATCATTTGGTTTACTGACCATACTGAAAATAATAATGAAAAAAATAGAAAGTTGATCAATGAAGAGGCAATGTTGCCTGAAGCTGTCGCTGATGAACAAGGTAATGAGGCAACCTGCTATGAGTAGTGCTATAAGTGCTTTATTTAGACTGTCCGGCTGGTCTGAGCTTAATAGTAAACAGCCTGATGGAATGAATAAGGCAATTTGGTTTGGAATCAGTAAAAGAACGAGAAATACGAGAATCAGTATAAAAATATCCACTTTCAACTTTTGTTTGTTTCCTGATATGGTAAACCATTTAGACATCAATCTAACACACAAACAACAAACAACTTATACAGAGATGTGTCAACAAACATACTCATCTTATTTACTGCTGGGGTAAAGGGATGTTTAGACAGACAAAAAAAAAAAAAAAAAAAAAAAAAATCATGCCTCGATCAGGATTGAACCCACGCCCACCCGTTTATCAGGCAATCTACCATTAAACCACCCAGGCGGGTAACACCTAGTTGCCAATATGTACCTATTCGCTTTCGCTTATCTCGTAGGAAGGACAAGCAGAGGTCTAAAAGTGTCAAAACTTTCTCTCTCACTTTTTTCACCAAAAATCACCAAGCTGATTTGCATAAGTTGTCCTCCGAGAATCATCATAAATTTGAAAAGAAACGAATTAACAAAACTAGAAACACACAACCAAGTGTTGAGTGGACAGTTCCTTGTTTTTGTTGCCATGGCAACTTACGTCCAAAGTTATGACAAAAGTTACCGTAGAAAAATTTCAATTGCCAAGGCGCGAGGCTAGATTTTGGAACTTAATTTGGCGGCATATTAAGTTTGGTTAAGGATCTATGGACTAATGGACTATTTATAATGGAGAGAGATAAATATAATAGAATGATAGAAGATAGAAAGATAACTATCACTAAGGTTCCTATAATATGTAATTCTGGTGCGCAATATTGAACTTTTGGCGTAGCAGGCCTTCTAGTCTTACGCTGCGCGCTGTAGTAAAAGAAAACACAAATCATGATAGTTCCAAGAACATTATTATAAGATATGTTTACATTATTATAGAGGGTACATTATTATAGAGGGAGGTTCTTCAGCGCTTATTTTTGAGTTTTCAAGGTTTATTTTATATAGGTACTCTTTTTTTTCCACCTTTTGAGCGATTTGGTTTTTTCTGCTTCTGTTTTTGAATGAGCTTCGAAGGCAGGTTCGGGAACACATCTCCAGACTCTCCAGTGGAATTGAAAGGAATCTCCAATTTCCAGTTCAGTATCTGACCATATTTTATTGAATCTGTCCAGAGAGTTCGAGAACCAGTTTCTCTGTAGCATGGGATGATTGTTAGAGCTTGCCAAATCCTGTGGTTTTATTCCGCTCCAACATGTATCAATGTAAAGGGTAAAGCTGTGTGCTAGGCCAAGTTTGAGCGCCGTCCCGCAAAAAGGTGTACAAGAGTGTAGCATGCGTAACAATAAGATTCGTACTAGATCTCTAACTTTCAAATGTTTAGATAATTTATTGCACCTCAGATTTGGATTTTTCCCAACTTTTTACATAGGAATCGACCATTTATTCATAATTTTTACCCATTTGCAACTCCTCCATTGTGCAAACTTAAAATGACACTTTAGGTAGGTATCCATTGTAGGAAAAATAGAAAGTAATTTGTAACCCTAAGGAACTTCTAACATTTGCAATAAACCAACAACTTTTACCATCTTTATAGGTAGGTACTTAGATACTAAACTAAAAATATCAGAGGGGTTGGGGAGATGTAATACCTAATACATTACCTCATGAGACACTGGCAGCTCCACCACTGAAATTGAATGCCCCATGAATGAGTTCAATAATTTCCTCTTTTCGTTTTCCCATGAATAGAACATTTCTTTTTGGCAGTTGTGTTCTAGCTGTTTGAATGTCTGTTGAGAGGAATCACAAATTAGAATTATGTAAATGTTGAACTTGATATACTTTTGGGCAGATCTTGAAATCCAAATATTTTTTTACTGACATTGTGAATTATACAAACTCTATTAGGTCATTGGTAGCAGGCTTAGCAGCTCTCAATTTGTCACAAATCTTACCCAAATGATCCAAAAAAATTCATTAATGTTAAATGACTAGAAAAACGTCATGACAATAAAATGAAAATTGACTTACAAATCTATGAGTGTTTTCTATCAAGGAGAGCACAGCATTTTCTGTTTCATTCTTCAGAAAATTCTGGATATCATTGTCTGGAATGGGTTCCAGGGGCTCAAACGTTTTCCTTGTACTCAAAGAGTCAAGCTTTTGAGACAACTGAGGGAGATCAACACCTTTTGATCCAAGCAATAAATTTCTGAAAACAAAAAGGAGCATGAGTTAACTAAGAAGAAAAAAAAAAGTTCAAAGAGAGAATATGGTGGAGAGGCTTTGTTCACAGTTGACTCATTTCTGGAATAACTTGAAATTTGATGCTGACATTCACGAAAGAAATACATTTACACATCTGAAAAACAGGTAAGTAAGAGTAAATCTAACAAACCCTTCTTTTTAGAATACTTTTTCAACATGATTGATTTGAACACAGCCTTATTCCTACTTATTAAAATGAACTTACGCTTGAATATCTTGAGCACCAGTGGTAGTCACCTTGGACCATAGCTCATTAGAAGCTTCTGAGAGTTGCCTCAAACTTCTTTCAATTCTTGGCAGCCTCCCGATGCCTTGAGCTTCACATTCCAACTGCTCGGCCGCATGCAGCAAATCATTGAAATCCCAGCGACAAGAGTAGTGAAAAGTATGGACACAATCGTTTCCAGAAGATACCACCTCTAGTTCCAACCATAGACAAGACAAAGCTCAAACATAACGGACAATTTGAAAAGAATTTCCTGGAAGAGTATATCCATGGAAGAAATAACATGGATCTAAATGAGACTCTGAGTGAGGGAAGTAATCAAGTAAACAAAGCTCCAACAAATACGTCAAAAGAACAATCAGAACATCTGCCAAATCCAAACACAAACTGGAAATTCCTTTCCGATCCAATCAAGCAAATAAAAATAAACGTAATCAACTCTCTCAAATATTACAACGACAAAGTCAAAACCAATACAACCCTATTCAACCTGGATAACTTTCAAGTCAATCTCATCAAGAAATCTAAGGTCCTGGATGATGGATCTGTACTAAATGCGAGAAATATTAGTGATGATGAGCTGGATGAACATTTGATAGACAACTTCATGCGAGCTATACAAAGTCACCAGATCAACATGGAGTTTGCAAACACCAGTGTGGAAAGTGGAAAGGAAGGGGTGTTGAATAATTTCGTTTCCGTTGAAGGTAAGACATCATCAAAATACTTACCTAGGTATATCAGGACGAACATTATAAATAGGTGTTTACTTAGTAAGAATTTTTCCATTCATGAAATATCTAGGGGGAATGCAGAATAAGGGTCTGTAGAAAATGGTGTAAGCAAAAACTTTTTATTTTATTTTTTTATTCTCTTAGGTTGAATCTTTAGATGAAAGCCCGAATATTATTTCAACTATGCAATACGCAATGTTTACGGAAAAAGCATTAAAAAATCAGGAGTAAAAATATTATATCTAGGTTTTCAATTAAAATTTCGCATTTAGGTTGGTCTATGAGGCATTAATTTTTCTGTAGGTATTTTCCTAACTTGTTTTTCATGGAAATTTCTCATGATTTTGACTTGACTTCCTACCTAATTTTTCTTTTTCATCTGTGTTATTGGTCCGATTATTTTGTTCTCCAGGTCGTGGTAAGAAGAAGAAAAAGGGTGACGGTGGCATAGGTCTAGCTTGTTCTGTGGCACTAGCTATGACTTTGGCAGGACTTATGTTCATCAAGATGATAACGCTCAAGGCTATGTTGCTGTCTCTGCTGTCATTGTTGATCAGCTTTAGCATGAAGAAAGGAGGAGGTCTGGGTAAGGATCTTTATTGTGGTACCTCGGTGGTGTAGTGGCCAAGACGCTCGCCTGGTAAACAGGAGGGCGTGGGTTCAATCCCAGCCGAGGTATGGAATTTTATCCTCAAAATAATTTGAGAATTTGACCACAATAATAGTAGTAGCCTACTGCTGGAGTAAAGGGACTTTTCAGTCCTATGCGAGCAGTATAAATAAGCACTATTATTATTACTTGTACGAGTATTCTGAATCTCCAGAGAAATAACAAATTCTGGAGAGTAGAGTAATCTGACGGTTGAGATGATCGCCTGGACCCAACCGAGGCATAGAATTTCGTCTTCATTAATTTGAGAATGAAAGTTGTTTTGAAAAGTTTTTACGTAGAAATTGACTTTTATCACATTTCTTCCAGAAATGTGCCCACTTTCTAGATAATTTTCCAGGCCTCTCTCTAGAGTTCGAGGAGATTCCCACGTTCCAGCATGATGTTACATCTTGTTATACTTGTTCTGAGCTGGCAGTCTAAATAAAACACTTGTACTTCCTCTAAATTTCCAGAAATTTCTGAAATAGGAAAATAAGTATGAAATTCCTAGCTTTTCAGAACCTTCTATACTCCAGAAATTTCTGAAATAGGAAATTAATTATGAAATTCCAAAAATTTCAGAACCTATAGTTCAATTTTTCCGTCATTTCCAGGAATCTGACCAAGGTGCTTACAGTTGTGAAGCCATCAACGTCCGAGGACCTCCGGTATTTGCCACTCCGGATACCATTCTCGTCGTAAACCGTGTGATGCCTCCAAGTTACCAATGCAAACCGGGTACTTTCGGTGAATTCGCCACCTCGCAGAAGGATTGCCTGAATTGTTTCGGTTTTGGAGTGGCCGCTGACTGCTATCCTGCCAATTTGTACGTCTACATTGTAAGTACATTTAAAGCAAATCCAGGAAAAGAACAATTCTTTTGCTCTTACTGTAAACTTTACAGTGTAGTACAGCTTTACATGGTTAATAACTGATCGATGTCCTTCATGTCCTCAAAAGACTGTCTGAAACCCGAAATTCCAAGAAAATAGAAAGTAAAAAAATTGTCTCAGTCGGGATTGAATCCGAGACCTCAGGAGTGCCATCTGCGAACCTCATGTAATACCCATCCAACCGCGAAAGCTGGGAGCTTTCACATTTCTGTTGTAAAGTAATCCCCGAACGTGGCTTTCTTTGGTACTATTTTACTTCATGGATCCCGGAAGGCAGATGTTGTGATAAGAGGCACTCTGCTTTACCCACAAAATAAGAGGCACTCTGCTTTACCCACAAAAGAGGCACTCTGCTTTACCACAAATAATTCTTGATTAGATTTTCATTGGTTTGATTTCTGTTCTCACACATGGCCTTGTTGCAGGGCCGGATTAGCCCCCCCAGCCGAGGTATGGAATTTTATCCTCAAAATAATTTGAGAATTTGACCACAATAATAGTAGTAGCCTACTGCTGGAGTAAAGGGACTCTTTAGTCCTATGCTAGCAATATAAATAAGCACTATTGTTATTATTACTATTTATTTGATAAGTCGGTCGATCAGGCTCCAACTGTGGGACAGATACGTTGGTCTGTCAGATAGTCTGAAGACTGAAGTTGGAAGCTTTTCCCACTACACACGTTCCTAGCTGTCTGACCAAGCTAGATTTGACTGATTTAAACTCGGCCTCAGAGGTTTCATATCACTGTGTATTCTATATAACTGCTAACTTTGGTTTTTGTAACAGAGGTCAACCTTTAATTTCGATACAGGCTACTCGCCCCCTCTGCCTCACACATTAAACTCACCCAGCCTGAGTGATGGGGTCAGGAAAAGCCAGCAACAGGCGACTTTAACCAAATGGTCATTCATCCGTTTACCAACCTTGGCTCGACCGAATAGGTATAAGTCCATAAAATATACCACTAACTTTGATTTCATTTTCTTTCCCCAAAGGTCGTCAAATCGAGGCTAAATACCAGACGGACCTACCGGCCGCACTAACGGCCCCGGTATGCAACTGTAAATGCAGCGGCGAGCGTAACAATCACCCTGCGGCCTCCAGCGCCTACAAATATTACAACGAGCATAAGAACGCTATCATAACGGTGAGTATTGAGTAAAAGCTGAATTTCAACATTTTCAGCTTGTTTAGGTATCTTGGAAGGTTCCCGCCTTAGAAGCGTTAGTTGGTTGGTTAAATTCCTGCCCGAGGCGAACTTTATCCTGGGTTGAGTGGATTGGAACACATCACGCACACTTCATCTGTCAAACGTAGAAGTTTGCCAGCCGAGTTATAGTTAGCTTGAAGGGTAGTGCGTCTGCCTTGTAAGTGCTAGGTCGAGGGTCGGATTCCCGCCTTGGGCAAACTTTGTCCTAAACAGATAAGGTTCGTTCTCGGAACGACTGACTTTTTCCTATCTCTTGTCCTTCTCCTCTCTTTGGTTACAGATCCCTCCATCAAACCTATTGGAACTTTTCGATTTAACTTTTTTGTCCTTTATTTCTCTGATCGTCCGATCTTATGGCCACACTGAGGGATGATAATCTCGATGTAAGCTCCCAGCCAGGCCCGTATTTAGAGGAGGGGGGCAAGAGGACCCGGCCCCCTCCTCCATAAAATCCTGGATGCGGCCCTGCTCCCAGCTCTTAGCTAGTGTTTCCATGAGTTCCAGTCGTTGTCCATTGACTTCTTTCAACTGTAAAGTAACTAGACAAACTTTAACTTCCACATCTGTTTTGTCCTCTAATAGCCTCATCCATTTTTCAGTTCCTCTTTTTTAGCCCATCAATCCCGCATTTATTTTTTCGACAGGTGGATGCTGACGGCAATGAGATAGAGCATCATAACGATGGTACCGAGTATCTCCCCCAGATAGCGTTCAAAAACTTGTACGTGCCGGGCAACCCCTTGCATAACTCACGCTATGAGAGAAGACAAGATGGCGCCACTGAGTGAGGTGGGAATGGCGGGAAAATTCAAAATTTCGACCGTCTGGAAGATACGTTGTTCGATCGGGTAATACACTTTGCGATGAAGATGTTAAACTTGAAATTAGTTATTATTTTAATTATTTATTGATGACAGATTGCCCGGGCAATACCCACAATTATTACCTACCTACCTAACCTTATAGGTAGGTACTTGTTATTTATTTTAAATTTCATATTGAAATGATAATACATATGTATAATAATATTTATTATTTTATTTACTCCAATTTTCATAAATATTGTGTTGTGGTTTCGGTTTACCAGCTTTCGTGATTCTTAAATCAGCTACCTATTCAAATTTAAATACTTAGGTAAAACCAATCTTTTTAGGTTGTCAAATTGTCACAAGTGTATGCGTAGGTGATAAGTAAGTACATCAGTAGGTACTTAATATACCAAGTAGTTATACCTACCTATTATAACTAGATTTCCATAATCTTCACAACATAATGAGCACTAACCTACAAGTACTGACTATCGAGTACCTAGCTGCCTCTGTTCATAGGTGATACCAATTAGCAAGTGAAATGGTACTTGGACTTCCTGAACATACTCAGACTAAACTGAATGAGTTACGTTACTTTTTAATGGGTCCTAGCTACCTATTCCTATTTAGAATAATGAGTTCGTTTTAATATAATATGTATTAGGTAGGTAGCAGGAACTAGGTAAGTATGAAGGTAGGCACTAAGTACCTATTTGGTGTAACCATCTAATTATGTGTGAACTCTCTTGAACAAATATATTAGGAACATCTTCATTTAAGGCAGGTGACAAGAACAAACAAAAACGTAAATCTATTTATACTGTTAACATGTACCTACCTAGGAGCCTAGGTTAGGTACATACCTACGTAGTTACCTTCTTAAATATTTGTTGGGTTTCTAAAATGTTTGACGGTTAAAATAATGAACCAATATTGGTCCAAGGTAGGTGCTTTCTGTCTTAGAACTTTCTTTTGGAAAGTACCTACTGGTATCCTTTATCGATTCCGGCCCAGGGCGAAATTTATCCTGAACACATAAGGTTCGTTCTCGGAGCGGCTGGATCTTCCTTATCCTGTCTTCCTTCTTTCTTAGCTGTTACAGTTCTCTCACCTTAGCTGTTACAATTCTCTCACCTTAGCTGTTACAGTTCTCTCACCTTAGCTGTTACAGTTCTCTCACCTTAGCTGTTACAGTTCTCTCACCTTAGCTGTTACAGTTCTCTCACCTTAGCTGTTACAATTCTCTCACCTTAGATGTTACAGTTCTCTCACAAGATTAAGTCCTCAAAGCGCGGGGCCCCCAAAAGCGCGGGGCCCGTGGCAGTCTGCCATTCTGCCTTATGGGTAATCCGGCCCTGCCTTGTTGCTTAGAGTGTAATAAATAAATAAATAAATAAATAAAATAAATGTCTGTTCCCCTTCAGCTGCCATATCCCCTCACACCATTCCGACTAGTGAATGTATATCTGAGTGAGAACAATGACTTCAACGTGCGACGCGACCAGCAATCCGCATTCCAGCCTTACCTTAGAGCCCTGGGACGCAACAGCTTCAAGGTAAACCAAATCCTAGGCTAATGAAGCTTCATACTTGTTTTCATAAAGGTGTGTCCACACATAGTCGGCCGACCGTCGATCGATGTCGACTGAGCCGTCCACTCCACACTGCTTCGACAACATAGATTCACCTCGTCGATCGACTCTGTTTGAGCACACCTTAAGAACTTAACAAAAAACGGTCAATTAAAACCAATTTTAAAATACATACACTGTACTCGTATTAGTCATATTTTATTACGTTCAATGTTTTAAATCAAAAATATAGGTATCCTAAATTATACGAGTAATTGCTGTCTTTCTTCGGTTGCTCCTGATTAAAAGCCCCTTCTCTAAAATCGACCCAATTCAGAGTTTGAACTTTAAGGCTCAATCCTACAGTATCAATTTTGACCCATTTTCCATTTCCATAGTGATATTATTATTTTATTTTCATGTATATTACCTATTTTAATTTTAGGGCCACAGAGTAATCGTCACAAGTATAGGCTGTCTCAAGTCGTACGTTTTGTGGCCTCAGACAAATAAGGTTGTCCACTAGTATTAGTTGAATTCCATGTCTTGGTTTTGTCTTGAGATTTTGCCTCACTTTTAATTCTAGATTTTTTATCATTATTTTTTTTATATATATATATTTTAATTCAATTTTATGAATTCATCTAACAGTGCTTAAGGACCTCTGTACATAGAAATTTTGTGCTGCAGTATGCCTTAAATCGATTAGTTAGAAATGGGGAAGTTAAAAAATTAAATTTACCAGTACTAATCTAAAGACATAGGTTAGTTTACAAACTCATTTGCCGATGTGTTTTCGGTTTTGTTGTAAATAATTTGCAAAGGATCACTAGAGTTTGAATCTAGTGGCTTTGAAATTCTCGCCTTGCCTGCATGTCAGCCTGTCGGAATTGCTGGGTTCTTCAATGCAAACAAATTTGACGATTTATTTCGAAGCTTTTTAGCTGTTATTGGAAGGTTCTAAACATATGTATTATAAATATTCTAAACAATAACCAGCATGAAATCGCACACAAGCTTATTTCTAGTCAAGAAATTGTTGATGAAATTTTAACAAAATGCAGAATAACTGCGGGCGTAAAAGGATTTTCCAGTCCTATCCCAGCAGGATAAACAAGGTGTACGTATTCTATTCAATAACAAATACAAACCGATAAAATGGCTCTACTCCTACAAAAAAAAACAATCTTTTTTTTTTCAAGAGGTTTAACGTATCTGTTGAAATCTTTAGTGAAGGGATTTTTTTCATACAATTCGGTGGCAAGCTACCCGCCTCCTCACAATTACCTCACCCAGCCTGAGTGAGGTCGGAAAAAATCACGCCTAGACGGTAAAAAATACTATAACACAATTCTATCTTTTCAGATCACCTCGAGTGGTTTGGAGCCGGACGTCCGTCAGGAAATCTATCCCTACTTCGCTTTCCCTGATACCTACCATGGAAATCAACTGAAATCATACGGAGGACACATCAAATATACCGTACGCTACACAGCCGGAGATCGGGAACTCAAAACCCCAGAAATCATTATCGATGTGAGTATTTACGTGGGAAATGATGACGTTTTTGAAAAAGGGAATTGAAACTAATACTAATGTCAAATGTCGACATTTCTCATGTCAATGTCGGCGGAAGTCATCATTAAAATGGACTTATTTCTTGCATTTTATTATTGTCTGCTTATCTTCTTGAATGTCAATAAATAGTTGGAACTTGAACTTTAAAGAAAGCTTTAAAACTAAATTCACAATAATTTGTATCCTTCTTATTCTTCGCCTTTTCCCATGTTCAGATGGGGTCGGCATTTGTCGTCGGCCGCTCAATCAGCTTTAGAGTGATCCTTTGAGGCCAACTGGTTTTAGCTATTGTGCGTGTGGCAACATTGTGCGATCAAATTAATATGCGAGACCCTGTTTAGACTGTCGGGGTAAGGGGACTTTACAGTCCTTTTGGGGCAGGATAAACAAGGTTTATTCTTTTGGACCATCTCGTCTTTGGCTTTTGCCATCACCAGGTTTTAACTAATCTCTCTTTTCCGCAGGGCAATGGCTACACTCTGATTTACCGAGTGCCTGAGGACAGTTTGAGACAGAATACGGACTTCGAAGTCAACGCCAAACTGGTTCCAGGATATTGGTTTAAACTGCGCGAGCCCAGAGGTCCTGGCTCAAACCAACCTCTATCTCCCGCTACGAGAGAAGAAATTATGATGGTCCTGGCTAACGTAGAGGATATTCTCATCAAGTAAGTGTGGCTGTCAGTAGCAGGGGAATCCTAACTCATCTATGATTTACTTGTTTTTGGCCTTTTAAACTGTTGATATAATGGGACTTAATATTAGTCTTAGCCGATAATATAAATAAAGTTAATTAATAAATAAATAAGAATATTAGAATTTTACATACTGGGCCAGTATACAGGTATACACTTTTAAAACACCACTAGAAAATATTACTCGAGCAGTATTGATATTGTTCTGAGAGTCATCTCTGTGGCTGGGTCTTTAAGAGCACTGTCTATCAACCTGAACGTGTTGGGTTCGAATCCCGGTCGAGACGGAGAATTTCTAACTATTCCGTTCTCAATAAATGTGTCTTGAGGTAATGCGAAACTTGTGATAAATTATTCATTTTCTTTGATAGAAACTAGAACTAAATTACAACTTTGTAAATTTCTTCCCCCAGGACTTTGTACACGGACGGCTCGGAGGGTGAAACTTTCATCACTGACATCAGGATGGAATCTGCCCATCCTCAGGATTCAGGCCAAGGAAAGGCTGTCAGTGTTGAGGAATGCCGCTGTCCTGCTGGTTATACAGGACTTTCTTGTGAGGTAAGACTAATGTGATAAAATTCCAACTTTATTGGTTGTTGTTGTTGTTGTTGTTGTAGCGACTGGGGTGTCGAGGGAGGGGGTGATGGCCCTTGGCTGGAAGTCATTTTTTGGGTTCCCTTGGTTGGCCATCCAGGTCGTACCATAGTAACACTTCCAATCGTTATTTGATTTTAACCACTAACGTCCGAATCAAAAGAACCACAATTTTTTGGGATTTTTTTAATCCACTATTCTCGTAAATTCATCAAAATTTACATTTTCAATCATTCCCTATTTAACAGGAATGCGCTCCCGGCTTCATTCGCAAAACGCAAGGACCCTGGTTGGGTCAATGCAGAAGGGATGATATCGGATGTCCTGTAGGAACCTATGGTGATCCGAGCCGTAATATACCTTGTCAGGAATGCCCTTGTCCTCTGACAACACCTTCGAATCAGTGAGTATTCAACAGGAATTAGCATTTGAAAATTGATTAAATAATATTAATTGAACATGGAAAAGAGAGGTAGAGTTCGACAGTAAGGGAAAAACTAATAAATAATACGAATAAAATTGTGGTATTTGTAGACTTGTACTTACAAAATAGCATCAGGCACCCATTAAATACTTCTTTGGGAGTCGAAGTCAGAGCTTAAATACACAACCCTTTTTTCCCCCCTCTTCAAGGTTCACAAGGAAATGCCGGCTAGATTTTGACAACCAACCTACGTGCGAATGTCCTCCAGGATACAAGGGACGGAGATGTGAATCCTGTACTCCAGGATACGTGGGCAACCCGATCTCTGCAGGAGACTACTGTAGACCTTCCAGTCCAGGTAAGTCTTTTTCAGGATGCTCAGTCAACAGAGATTTGTAAGTGATTTCGAAAGTTTGGGAACAACTTAAAAGGAATATTATTATTATATATAAAAAAAACTTGAATATTTTTGCAAAAATCTGAATTTATGATTTTCTTCTGCTTTCCAGTGTGTGATGCTGAAGGTTCTCTTTCTACCATGCCGGATGAAAACGGGCGATGCAAATGTAAAGTAAGTTATGAAGTCTATATTACTCGTACTAATAGGTCAGTTGGTTTGTAATCTAATTTAGATAACACACCAATTTATTACCTATCCATTATGTATCTATCTTAATAATAACTTTTAGTGCTTTATTGACATAAGAATTCTGCTTAGAACTAATACATATTCTTCTCTTTCTTTTCTGCTCTCCTCTGTGAAATCATGGTAAGTGTGAAATCAGCCAGTCTGGATTTTTTTTTCTTTGCAGTGGGTCAAAAAATGTATGGGTTTACATCCACTTTATGGGAAATTCATTTATTCTTTGACTATATCTACGCGTGCAGTGTGAGACCAGCCTAATGATTTTCTATCTTACGACGCGACGTCAAGTCGTACAAAAACTTGAATAAAATTGATGTTTAAAATGTTTCGATAACATCAACTGTAACTTTCAGGATCTCACCACTGGTCTTCATTGCAACCAATGTAAGGAGAACGCTTTCCATTTGTCCGGTTTTAACCCCCGTGGTTGCATCAGTTGTTTCTGTATGGGTGTGACACAGCGGTGTAGTAGCTCCAATTGGCACCGATCCCAGGTAAGAGTTTGCGTTGGTTATTGTTTCCTTACTAGAATAAAATAAAGTATACATATGGCATACCTTGTTCATCCAGCTTGAATAGGATTAATGCGCAATGCACACAAATGAATCGCGTTTCGTGAAACTCGGTTTCACCAGTGTGCGCTACTCTGTGTTAACCTTATGTAAGTGGGTTTCATGAAAAAACGTTTAACGAAACTCGATTCACTATGATAGATTGAAGATTCTGTAACTTTGTGAAGGTCCATCTTGACTAGGTAGGTTGAAATGACAAACGTATACTTCTTCACTATTTTTAAAAAATTCACTAGTTTGCATTGCGCCTTAAAGTCCGTTTACCCCAACAGACAAGGTCAATCAATATTAATGAATTCATTTAATTTTGACATCCTTTGTAAATAATATTTTACTTTGGTTATTTTAAACACTTAGTGTTTACACCCTTGTAAGTATCCAGTGTTTAAAATAACAAATAACCTAAGTAAAATAGTATCAGTCAATCAATTTTGTTCCCCCAAGTGATGAGTCAATGGACTATTGATGGAAAAAATAATTCTGATTGTACGCTTTAATACTAAGTTTGAACCAGAACCACTCACCTTTCTGTTCTCCATCAGATCTCCTCGTCATTCACGCGTGACGTTCAAGATTTCAAACTCGTCAAGTACAGCGAAACAGACTACCCCATAACCAACCTCAATGTGAATACCAACGCTCGGGAAATTGTCTTCTACGATTTCACACCCACCAGTCAGGATGTGTACTATTGGTCTTTGCCAGCCAAGTTCCTGGGAGACAAAGTGGCGTCGTATGGGGGCAATTTGAGTTACACGGTGCGTCATGTTCCGGTCCCTGGAGGGCAAAGCTCGAAGAATAATGCCGTCGATGTGGAAATAGTTGGCGTGAGTATCCCGAGATTTTAAACTTTCTTTTTAGTTTCATTTCTTTCTTCTTCTTCTTCTTCTTCTTTTTGAGGAGTAAAAAAAAAAATATGTTTTATGAATGACGTGTATTTTAATGTATTATTTTCCCTTTTATTTATTGGATTGTATTATGATTTTTATACTCAATATGAGAAGAAAAAAAATGTATCCGAGATGCACTAAGATATATTAACGCCATGTCCGTTCTTTTCCCACAGGGTGATGGTGTTCACCTCCTCTACTACAGTCAGACCCCGGTGGAACCCAACCAGCCCGTGACCATCTCCGCGCCTCTGTACGAACAGTACTGGCAAAGCTCCGAAGGTCAGACTGCCACCCGAGAACAAATCCTGAAAACGCTCGCCAACATTCAAAACATCTTCATCAAAGCAACCTACACAACAAACACGAGAGAAGCAGGGTAAAGATACAGGCTAGACTATACCTACGCTTTGCAAGTTGCAGGCTACTAATTAAATTTCCTCCACGTTCTTGCTTTCGTGTGCTGTGACAAAGCAAAATAAATTTCATCAATAATATTGCCGGTACAAGGTGGCGAGGAAGTTTTGAAACATGGTTGATGTATGCTTAACGGCGCGCCGGAGCTTGTGAAATAATAGTTAGCTTTTTTTTCTTCTTCTTCTTCTTTTAAGCTCAAAGCTTAGTCGTAGAGTAATACGCTCGTAATTTCAGGGTCTGTGATTCGAGTCTGAATAAAATCACGAGAAGGACCCGGGGATCATTAGCAAGCAGGGCCGTATTTAGGGCTTCATTTTCCCCCTCAAGCTTCATTTTTCTCCCTTACTGTAGACCAGACTCCGAAAATTTTGAGCATCCAACCCCCTCCGCCCCTCGTCAAAATCTTTGCTACGGGCCTATTTGTGCAGACCATTTTCAAAGGCATAGAGTATTGGATAATCAAGTAATAATAATATAAAGAAGCTAAAGAAGAAGTAATCAAGGTGTTTAATTTGCTCATTTGTAAAATGTACTCCCCATAATATGTCATAATATACATAAGATAAGACCTTGTTTAGACTGCGAGAGAAAAGGGACTTTTCAGACCTATCCCAGCAGGATAAACAAGGTATATTCTATTCTAAACTAAAAATCAACACTGACCTTTCCTTTGTTTTCAGACTCCGTTTTGTATCTCTGGACACAGCTGAGGATCGTAACACAGGCCAAGCCAAAGCCCACGAAGTAGAGCAATGTGTTTGTCCCCAAGGATACGCAGGATTATCGTGTGAACTTTGTGACGCAGGGTACACTGCTCAACCAGCCGGGTACAGTGAACCATCCGCCCATCGCTGTGAACCCTGCTATTGTAATGGTCACTCGACCGATTGCGACCCTCTGACTGGAACCTGCTACGTAAGTAAACACTTTGTGGGTGTTTGTACGGTCTATTGAGTGAAATCTAGTAGGATAAAAACCGTTTTTTTTTTTTTACTTTTTTTCTTCTTTTTCCCTTCAAAAGAACGTACTTACCTACATATCTAATAAAAAGGAGGTACCTATGTTCGGACCGAAAGTAAAGACACTTCAGTTTATTTCAAGTGAAATAAATAAAAAATAGTGGCAGCAAAGGAGTCTGTGGATTTTTTAGACTCGTAGTTCAATTCTTCGACAAGAATGGTTGAAATTTTCGACTAAATATGACCTTAGCAAGCCGGATACATACCTTATGAGGCCGGTACAAGTACTTAAGGACTTCAAAACACCTTCTGGGTTTGTCAATAAAATTTCCTCGAAAACCCGAACGCTTGGTTTTTAAAGTTTCAATGAAAATACATCGATAAATCTATGTAATAAATTTATTGTATTGAATAAATCACTACAAGAATAAACTTTAATTTATGCTGAAATTACACATGAACAAAAAGTAGATTTTCAAAAAAGTCAAATCGATTTCGAAAAATCGAACTAAAAACTAGGTGATTCTCGGATTAATATTATCGAATTGAAATACCTGCTAGTAACGAATAAAATTGAGAGTTGTTATTATTTCACTTAGATAGTTAGGTAGTATTATTTCACTTTTCAATGGAAAGTAAAATCAGAAATAAAAATAATTACCTACTTCACAATAATTGTAGGTAAGTAGGTTCCTATAGGTACACTTAGATTTTCAAAAAAGTCAAATCGATTTCGAAAAATCGAACTAAAAACTAGGTGATTCTCGGATTAATATTATCGAATTGAAATACCTACTAGTAACGAATAAAATTGAGAGTTATTATTATTTCACTTGGATAGTTAGGTAGTATTATTTCACTTTTCAATGGAAAGTAAATTCAGAAATAAAAATAATTACCTACTTCACAATAATTGTAGGTAGTAGGTTCCTATAGGTACACCTACGCAACTCCGCGTAGCGAACACGCGAAGCCCCCGGGGGGTGGAGGGGGGCGAAGCCCCCCTCCCGAGCACGAAGTGCGAGTATTACTAGTACGTTCCCACTTGTCGTCCGGACAAAAAAACGTGCGTCAGGTGTAATGGGACCACTCCTTTTAAATGGCATTGCCTAACAAGAACATTTTTTTATCGTTCGGGGAAAGAAATCGTGTCGTGTGTAGTGGGAACACTCTCATTTAAATTACATTGCCTACAGGACATTCGGGGAAAAATCGGATGAAACTCACGACAAGTGGGAGCAGTCCTTTAGATATACACATACCTACATTTCTACCATTTTACAATGTAATACCTAACGTAGGTATCTAACATACCATCTCATATTGTAATAAACGTTCTTTTCCCCCATGGGCGTGAATTTTTTCACAGATTGTGTGAGCGAATGTGTGTATATGAGTGTCTGAGGGAGAGGGGGAGAGAGAGAGACAGAGGGAGAGAGAGAAAGAGGGTGAGAGAGAGTGGGAGAGAGAGAGAGAGAGAGCGAGAGAGAGAAAGAGAGTGAGAGAGAGAGAGAGAGAATCTTACACACAGAAGGGTGATATTTCTTCATTTCATATTTAAATTTTCCTTCTTTTTTTCATTCTCCCACTCGTCTTCATTTTTGTAGAGAAGGAAGAAGGGGAGGGGAAGAGAGGGAGAGGAAGGAGGGGGGAGAGTCACAAGTCAAAATTATTTTCAACATTTCACACTTTTTTCGTCCCGATGTGTTCAGATAAGGCATAGCACATCGCTTCCTAGCTGAACATACATAAGCCGTAAGATTTACACATTACACCCCTTCCTTGCTAGACATAGCTGACATATAGATTTTAGATCCCATAACTTTGTGAATTCCCATTATTTTGAAATGAAGAAAGTACTTTTGTAAATAGGTAATTGTATAACTTCATTTCAAAGGTAATTGTATAACTTCATTTCGTTACTGTCACTTCATTTCAAAATAGCTGAGATGGATCCTGTGCAGAGTGAAGTATCCGGTAAGGCGTAGGGCGGGACTCGAACCCGCGACCTAGCACTTACAAGACAGGCTACCCTCCAAGCTAAATAGCCTGATCGCTGTAATGTCTTTGAAACTTCAATGGATAAATGAATGTAATAAAAACGAATATATATTATACGGTCTATAGGCTCTTTTAGAAGAGGTGAGGTCCTATCGTCCCGAAATCAAAGAGTGAAGGAAGACAGGGTAGGAGAAATCTAGCCGTTCCGAGAACGAACATAATCCTTTCAGGACAAAATTAGCCGCGTGGCCCAAAGGCTCTAATAAACTCTAATTCAGTATAAAATCTGCCGCGCGGCCTAAATTCTAATTAATCTAAAACGTTCCCTACAGCCTACCGTACAGTCCTCTCTGGGCCATCACCAATCTTCGCCCAAAGAGGAAGCACACGGCAAAGAGGAAGGCGAAAACTTTTTTTTTCTTCTTTGGAACTTTTTCTCTCCCTCTCTTATTTACTTCATAGTCAGCGTTTTCTTGTTGGCATGTCGAGCATTTGATATTCAGAACACCTTTTTTTTCGGGGGGACCTCAACAAATATGAAGCATGCATATTTTTGCTCTCATTTCTTCGTCTCTCTCCCTTCTTTTTCATCTCTTTCGTCCTCTTTTCTATGGTTTCTGGTCTGTTCAACTCTTTTGTCCTTTTTTTTCCTCTCCTTTCGTTCTCTTTTTGTTCCTTTTTCGTTCTTTTTTGTTTCTTTTGTCCTCTTTTTGTTTCTTTCGTCCTCTTTTTGTTCCTTTCGTTCTCTTTTTGTTCCTTTCGTTCTATAGAGAGGCACCTACTTACCTACGTAATACCAAACCGACTTCTTGTTTCTTATTTCTAACTACTCACTACGAGTACCTATAATACAGTATACATTATCTACATAGGTTTAGTAGCTATAGTTACCTCCGTGGCCGAGTGGGCATCACACGAGGCTTGCACGCCAAAGGTCCCAAGTTCGATTCCCGGCGGGTTCGAAGTATTTTCGGCTCTGTGCTTGGAGTTCGGGGGTGCACTCAGCCTCTTTCTTATCAAAGGTAGGGCTTTTTGTTTTAATAAAATAATGGATTACCTACTCACTTATTCTTCCGATAATATACATAAACCTAATGATTTATTCTTCAGATTTAACTCCTAAAGAGGAAGACCGTCAGTTAAGCGATTTTGAATTTAAATTATACTCACACAACAATAAAAATATACCTATGTAACAAAAAAAAACCTTAAAGACGTATAGAAGAGTGAAAACACACAGAGAGAGAGAGAGAGAGAGAGAGAGAGAGAGAGAGAGAGAGAGAGAGAGAGAGAGAGAGAGAGAGAGAGATACCTAGTTGTTGTGTTTTCAACCCCCTTGTTCTGTGTTTCATTAGAACATACCTAGCCCGTATTGTACCAGGGGAAGAACGCCAATTCGGTCCCATGACCTTTGCTTACTATTACTACCAATTGGGTCCCGTATTATACTTGTAATGACTTGGATGAAATAAATAAGAGTTTTAATTTTCAAGAAAATTACACCACCATTTTCGTGTTCCTGGTAAAAAGACCTTTAATTTGATATATAGGTCTACTAGGTTTGGATAAGTCCTTCTATGGGGACAGACAGACTGACTGACAGACAGACAGACGACACCGAAGCGAATACAATAGTCCGTCCCTTATACCTCTTTATTACTATTATAATAATAAAGGAAGGGCGGTCTAAAAATACATTCACTTGATGTGTTTGTGTTGTTGATTTTGTTATCAATGCATATTACAGGCCGATGCGAATGAATGCGTTTAACATGATTAGATTAAACTCAATTATTTGTTCGTATTATAGATTGTAGGTGCCCATTTCGTATTAGATTGTAACAGGTAGGTGCCTAACTACCTGTTTTTCCCATTAAATGTGCGATAATGAAATAAAAAAGGCCCGTTCCCACAATAAAGGCGTCGTAAAAATCGTGTCCTGTGTAGTGTGAACAAGCTCATATTGGCAGTATCCATGGAAACAGCAATTATAGATTGCTCTACCCTCTCAGGACATAACAATGGACAGGTGATGGAGAATTTGAATTTTATGAAAGGTAGAAAGAATCAATTCAAGAAGAAGCCCTCCCAATCATTGCTTACTTCTCAAAGTCCCCAATCATCTTTTAATTCCAAACCGAATAGTGTTGTTTGCTATTGTTGTGGACAACCTTTCCTCCGGCGCGAACGACCTACTAGCTAGTGTTAAAGAGCCTTAAAGGAAAAAAAAAAAAAAAAAAAAACCTTTCTCCGCTCCGTTTCAGAATTGCCGAGACTTCACAACCGGCGACCATTGTGACAGATGTCTTCCAGGATATGTGGGCGATCCAGCCAGACGAATCCCTTGTGAACCCCAGGACGTACCGCGGTGCGATTGTGATCCGGCAGGAATGAGCACTTGTACCGATAATAACCAGTGTGTTTGCAAGGTAAGAAACTTACGCCTCGTGAGGACAATTGAGTAGCTACTTTAATCGAGTAGCGACCAGTGGCGGCATTACCAGTGTAAAAAAAATCATTGAAATATGGAAATTGATTGCAAAGGAGGCACTTAATAATGTTGTAATATCCACAAAAGTTGTGAAAAAGCTCTGCTTTACCACAAAGAATTTAAATTTGATTGATTGATTTGATTGATAATTCCAGATCAACGTTGAAGGAATCCGCTGTGACCGTTGTCGTCCCAACACGTTTGACCTGTCAGCCTCCCATCCCGAGGGATGTATGCAATGTTTCTGCTCCAGTGTGGCTGATCAGTGTCGTTCCAGTAACTTGTACACAACTCAGATACCTATGCTGTTCTTCAATGACTCTCATGGATTTACATTGACTGACAGGTATGAAAAAAAATCGTATGAGGGCTCAGTAATAAAATAAAAATAAATAAATATAAAAAAAAACAACAACAATGAAAAGTAGGTAAAAATGGGAAGATAAAATCGGAAAAATAAAATGATAAAATTGAGAAAAATAAATGAAAAAATCCCCCAATGATCTAAATTCCCCACAAAAACAGGGAGATTTCATTTGAGGGATTCTTTTGAGCGAAAATAAATCCCATAATGAGAGTGAGGTCAATGACCGACCTTGAGAAACACACCATTTTCTTACACAGCACATGCCGCCCCTGTAGTAAAATCCATTGTGTTTTTCAAGTTTTATGAACGGGAAATGAAAAAATGGCGGCGTTGCATTTTGGGAAAATCAGATAAAAAATGAGAATGCGCATTGAAGACTTTTTTGCGCATTCGCAGCTGTTTTGTTTATTGTGTAAACAGGGCCTTTTACCCGCGAAATTTTCAAAAAGAAGAAGTAAAAATAAGTTAATTTTTTGAGATAAAAAGACATAAGTAAAACCAGTTTTAAGATCTTCTGATGCAATTTAGAACTAATTTTTCGATATTTATTCAGATTTATCGGTTCTCTGTCTTTCTTTTATCATGCTGCCCACTTTATATCATATAGGTAATACCCTATGATGTTTCAAAAGTCAACTGAAAAATAATGTTCAGTGCATGTGCTAGATTTAAGGTTAGTAAAAATATGGATCATAATCTTATGTTGTTCCAACTTGGTAAGTTGCTGGGTAGTTATTTTGGGCCAGAAAACTAAAGCAATAAGGTAGCTTAAAATATCTTACTTTGCAAGGGAATTAGTGAGATTAGTCTTGGAATCTAGGTCTGCCAGAACTTCTGGCCTAGAAAATTTTCTTCCTTATGCTCAGAAGTCTGAGTGTAAAAAGCATTAGGTACAGAGGAAAAAGCTTTATCAATATTTCAAGTTACAAGCCTTTTATAGTCACTTGGACAAAAGAATATTCATGAATTGTGAAATCCATAGTCTGAAGCTTTCAGGAACAAGAACAGTAATTTTCACATGATGAACTTTTTGTTTCAGAAATCGCCAACAAACAATCAGTAGTGGATTCACTATTGAATTGGCAAACAATGAAATCGGATATAAAGACTCTTCTCTGCGAGGACAAAGACTGTATTGGTCTCTACCCAATCAGTTTACTGGAAACCGGGTAGGTTATTAATTTCATTTGGAGATTGTGAAGAAGCAAGATAGTTTCTTAAGTCTCAGGTAAAATTTTCTGAGAGAAGCAATCAAATGTATTAACAAACTGTTCTAAATATTTTGTAGTTTATACCATCCTCAGTGGTGCAGTTGTTAACGCATTGGACTTTGGTTCTGGAGGTTGGTGGTTTGAGTCCAAGCCAAGTCATAAAATTTATCGAGGTGTAATAATCGGAGAACAATATTTGTGACAAGCAATTAAATACCTATGCTTAACACAAGTAAAAATTCCTTTATTTTGTAGTTTATTTCTTTGGTTATTCAAAAGAAAAGAGCAAACTAACCTAATTATTTCTACTTTGTCTTCAGATTACTTCCTACGGAGGCAAGCTCACATGGACCCAGAGATACACAGCTGGCCCTGGTGCTATTAACTTTGACGATACGGATGTGGTCATCTATGGAAATGGAATTTCCCTTTATTGGGACCATGACGAAAAGCTGATACCCAATTCTCCCAAGGTATAATCATAGTCCTTATTGTATTGTTTAATTTTATCAACAGTTTTTTTTTTTTTTTTTTTTTTTTTTTTTTTTTTTTTTTAATAAACAATTCACTGTAACTTTTTTAAAAATTTTTTTTTTTTTTTTTTTTTTTTTTTTTTTTTTTTTTTTTTTAACTAACAATTCACTGTAACCAGGAATACCAGGTTAGACTTACCTACTTTATCCTCTCTGGAATTTTAGCAAAGTGTACACTCGAGTAGGGATTTTACATGAACATTCATTTGTTTGAAATTATGAAATTAGGACTACAAATGGCCTTCCTCCATCTCAGTTTTTAATGTTGATACTGGGATTCAAATCAGAGTCCTCTTTGTTTTGAATCCTAATCTCAAGTCCCTTAGCAACTATTCTACCAGGACTTTTTTTCTCATGTTGTGTCAAACAACCTCAGTGGTTAGCACGTTGGATTTCGGGTCTGGAGGTCGGTGGTTCGAGTAAAAGTGAAGTCATGAAATTTAGTATAGATTTATCAATTGACGACATTTGTGATGAGCATTTATGCTTAACACAATTAAAATTCCTTTTTTAACATTTCCTAACGACTGTAAATTTAACCCTATAACTCTCCCTCTTCTTCCCCCTAACAGACCTACTCTGTGCCGTTGATTGAACGGGGCTGGCGTCGCCTATCTCCCAACGGGGCCCGTGATGCCTCGCGCGCCGATCTACTCACAGTTCTCTCTAACGTAGAATCCATCCTGATACGCGCCAGTCATGCCTCCAACACGATTACTACTTACTTGTCTGATTTGAGTCTGGATACGGCGGTTGTAGAACGTACTGAGCAGGGCAGAGCAACCCAGATCGAAGTGTGCTCGTGTCCTCCTGGATATAAGGGATACTCCTGTGAGGTAATGTATCCTGCTAAAGTTATTTTAGCATAATTAATACACTATTAATTAATTTAATTTTGACATCCTTTGTAAATACTATTTTTTTAGGTTATTTTAATCAATGGATAATTGGATACTTACAAGTTGTCTCGTATAATGGATACATGTATACTTAGGTTATTGTAATCAATGGCTACTTACAAGGTCCCTTGAAAATTTCTATAAGATAGACGAAACTCCGAGTCGGGATGAAAACCAACTTGTAACTTGTAAGTATCCATTGATTAAAATAACCTAAGTAAAATAATAATTAGTATAATTATCTACCTATCGAATTTTTTCATGTTGGTCCTTTCAGATGTAGAAACCAAAATTGGGTGGTTACTGTAATGTTCAACAGCCCCCTCAACCCCCCATTTCAGTTAAAATTTTATACAACTTACAACAGGCCCTAACCTATTGTGAAAAAAGATTTTGGAAAATAAAATAAAAACAATGATTCTTTCTTCTGACTCCAACATGGTGTGACCTTTTTATTTTTATGTCTCAGTTTCTAATATTTAGTTATTTAATCTCCTAGAAATACCTAGGCTATTACAGTTACCTTCTCTTCTTTACTCATTATTATAATACGACTTTGCTCGTCCATACTTCAATGTAACCTCCCTATTATACCCTCAGTATTAATTCATAGAACCCAATAGGTATAGCGGTGCTATGTTGAACTGTTGAAATTAAAAGACTGCCTGTCCTAAATAAAGCACTAAACCTGTACTCTCTGTGATCTTCCTACAAAATCGTCAAAGCAATTCTCCTCATTTACAACGTGCCAAAAACTCGAAAGCAACTCAAAATAATCATTATTTTCTCAATCTCTTTTTCCTCAGTCTTGTGCCGATGGGTACTATCGAAACTACGATAACTCCTGTCAGAAATGTCCCTGCAATGGTCACGAAAGTAGCTGTGGTCTAGCCGCAAACAATACCGTGGTGTGCAATTGCGCTCCTGGTTATTCTGGAGCTCGCTGCCATAGCATAGGTAAGTCGGAAAAAGTCTTAGAAAGGTGCACATTATCTTGATCCTGTTTTGACTCCTTTTTCGTCCCAAAGTTTGCAGAGTTTGTTTTCAGATATTGGTTTGTAAGTTGATTGACGCCTACATTTGTTGATAGTCTCATGTAAGAATGAGGTTTTCAAGAAGTTTGAGTGATGAGAGTTTGAAAAGATTTGAAGAAATTGGTGGGTTTGCCCTTCAATTTCTTAGAAACCTACTCATTTTGTACTAACTTTGTTTTATGCTTCCTACTATGAAATCTTCGATTGTACCCTATGGTACATTGAGATATATGACATTATACTTACTTTTAAGTTTTGAGTTCCGTTAGTTTCACGATTTACATTTTACCATTACTAATTTTAAAGATTGTGTGAAGGATAAAAAGGTAGATACAACGCCATGGGATATGAATTTCTAGTCCTATGACGTCGCACGTGGTTTCTATGTATTTGGTTACATTTCTTCTAAATTTTTCAACGTGCCAAAAATTCGAAAGCAACATAACCAATAGCACTAGTTAGTCAATGTTCGATTCGATCGCGCGATGTCGTAACACTGGAAATCATATCGAATTGAACTGCGACCTAAGATGAGGGTATGTACCTATTATGTCCAGGATTATTTTAATCTGCCCTCTGTTTTATTTCCCGGGAGAATAATGACCAAGTCCCTGGATTGTTTGTTTTCAAGCTGGAATCATGGTGGAGTTAAGGCCCGACTATGTTGATGAAGAGGTCGGCAGTGTTATAAGATTTTGTTGTAAATATAAAAGCCGAGAGCCTTTGAGCATCGAATTCGAAACTATCTACTCTGGCAATCGTACTGGTGAATCTGAAATCAATCCACCTCAAGAGTTGTACAGACACTCGGAGTGGGGGGCAGAACGATATTGGAACGTAACGATCTCAGATGGACTCTTGTATGTTACGTGCAGAGTGCGAAACGCAGCCGGAGTCATGATCGGCCGACTCTCAACAGTGATAGGGAAAGGTGCTATGTTTCATTATGTTGGTACTTGGGGATAAATGTTGTGTCCGTCCCATTTCTACATGTTAGCGCATTCCATCTACTTCACTATCTAGGGAAATGAGCGTAGCTTTCCATGTCTCTTGGTATTGTGCTGCCCTCAATTCTAAACTCCGGGGCTAAAACTCAAGGTTCATTTCTGTAGACCAGAGAGTAAATCTATGGCCTGTTCCTGAAAGTAACTTCGCATTTTGCACTTCGCTCTTGAAGAACATTTTGACACCAAAATGATTATTGATAGCCAGCCATTGTCAAGGGCTAAGTGTAAAGTGCGAAATTCTTTGAAATAGACCCCTAGTGTACCTGAGGCTGTCTCGTGATCTAAACAGTTTGTACCGAGCAGCACTGTACCGAGATGATTGCTATCATTTTTATTCTGTCAGTTATGGCTCCATATTAATAACCAAGCTTTTATTAAAACTTGTGTTGTCCCATACTATCAAATTGTATTTTGTGTGCATAAAATATCCACTTTACTGTTTCTGAGCTCTGGAAAGAGTCTTCTTAAACGAAGACCCGTCTTGTACTTTAATTTTAGCCAAACGCCTACACACCTTTTTGGAGGTTTGTTTTTTCATCTTTTCTATTTTGATCATTTTCTACTAGCCCCAGAATTTCTGATGGATATTTTATGAACACAGTATAATATTTGTCTTCCCCAGCGCTACAAGCTACTCTCTCATTCAAGTCGGTTTGAGTAGTTTTTTTTTTTCTCATTTACTCTTAATCCTAAATTTAGTCCATCATAAGGTGTCGGATGGGAATGATTTAGACTTGGTGAATAATTGCTTTGACTATGAACAAGTTTGATTGACTTAAGAAAAAAAAAAAAAAAAAAAAAAGGGGAAAAATTTATTTTACTAGAAAAAATTTTGATTTGTAAAAAAAAAAAAAAAAAAAAAAAAAAAAAAAATGCGTATATCCTAACTATCCCAGCCTCACAGTGCCCTCGATTCGTTATTGACCCAAGGTCCCTTAGGCGGGGCCCGACGGATATATGCTACTGTTAAAAAATATAGTTATATCTACACTTACCCTATTTTATTTCTATCAGATCACTGGGCTCTACTACTAACCTCTCACAGTAGGGGTGGAATGTTCAATATTGTCAAACTTTGTTCCAATTTTCTACTCTAATCTCACTCTCTAATTTTCTTTGCTATTTTGTGCCGTCCCCCCTGCTCTTATTGTAGTTTTAAGTTTCTACCAATTCTATAATTGAACTTTTTTTTCAATCTAGGTAATTTGTGGTAAAAATGTTAAACCACTCCACTTTAGGTAATTTGTGGTAAAAATGTTAAACCACTCCACTAGTGGAAGGTAAAAACCGTGTGAGGTTAGCGCCTAAGGCATTCTCTGCCACCTAACCCTTGGAGTTAAATCAGTTAAATTTATGTAAACTGTGGTCACTTTTTCTTTTCGAATAAATGGGGATAGATTTCCGTACCTTGGCTGGGATTGAACCTGTGCCCTCCTGTTTACCAGGTTGATCGGCACTGAAGCAAAATAACTGGAATGTAGTGTGTGAAATATAACAGATTGCTAAATCCGTAGACTGATCAGTTCCGGACCAATACTTACCGTGTGCGGAATAAACCTTAGATCATGTACATATTAGGTTCTATGTGCTTCTGAGTTCATTCAAAGACCTAATATTCGGTATTGAATGTTGGTTGAAAATAATCCTAAACCTCTAAAATCGGGGGTTTCGTACTCTTAAATTTACATATTAGCTACAGATTTAATCATTTAACTGAGAACAGCATCATTACGTTAGGGAAATCGCTAATTGTGGTCGTTCGGACCAAGACATCCGTAAAGAAGACCAAGATGAAACAAATTGTTTCTGTCCAAATTAACATGATACTGTAGACTTGAGATTAAATGAATCAGAAATTATTGAACTGGGTTTTTTTCCCGCTCAGCACTGGTAAAGTTTTGCTAAGTAAATAGAATGTGTAATGACGTAAATTACCTGTTGTGAAGGCTGTATTTTCGGCCTCAGGTACTTCGATCGGTGATCTCCCAATGGAAATTTCATTACTAATCTGACTTAATGGTTTTTTAGGAGCCTCCATTACAACTGAACCTCCGCAGTCATTCTATCCGCCCAAACCTACCATTCAAGTGACAGTACGGGAGCCAGCCATCCAGATTGTTGCTTTGGGCACTAAAATGACAGTAGTGTCTGGGCTCCTATGAGATTTGAAAATAATGTACCTTTATTTCCTCCAAGCCCTAAGCTTCAACCAAATCCCCCACATCCACCTCAGAGTCCCACAGTACCAGTTGACCCGGGTTCTCCAATATCTAGATATAAGATACCCTCTCCTAACTTGTTATCCCGTCCAAAGAGGACTATTAAACCAAGGAATCTCTTGAATTTGTGAATATTGTATTTTGTTCATGAATATGTAATCTTACTAGATTTTGTAATAATGTTTTTCTTTAAGCTCTTGGTTTTATTCTAATATTAGGGGGAAGGACTGTAATGTATTTTTTTTTTTTTTTTTTTTTTTTTAATGACTTGTTGACCAAACGAAGTGAAGGTCTACGTTTTAACTCGACCGTTTTGTAGCAGTAAGCCCCAAACTCCGTACAAAAAGGGCTTATATCTTGGGCATTTCCTTTTCTATTAATTTCTAGACATTGACAATTAGATCATTTTTCTTCTTTTGCCTTCCGGTTGTATTGTTTTGATCTAAGAGACCATGTCTACATTTTGAGTGCTAAAAGAGAAGACGGAATCTTTAGAGCGATGTTGAGTCAGGCAATCTAACGTTCCATTTTAATGATCCCGGTTAAATTCTACCTGTGAAGCACTAAAATATAATTCTCCAGTAAAACTAATAGGCTGGTTTAATGGGGTCGGTAGTCTACTCAGGTATGGTGCTCGTCAATATTTGATAAATTTAGAAACCTACCTAATATGTGTGGCTAAGTCCCCTTTAAGGATGAGCTATTCAATTTTATTGTTTTCCCCCTTAGCCTGTGTCAATCAGATGGAGTAAGGAAGGTGGACCAATGTCCAGCCACGTTATGGATGATGGACAGGGGGGTCTGATTATTCGCCGTGTAAGCTATTCAGATTCGGGCGTCTATGTGTGTACTGCTACCGACAATTTCAATGTAGTCACCTCCCATGCTACCCTGACTGTTGGAAGCGGTAAGTGAACCTATAGTGAACTGATTGAGGACATAAATACCGTTTTGGTGGTGTAGTGGTCAAGGCGCTCGCCTGGTAAACAGGAGGGCACGGGTTCGATCCCAGCCGAAGAATGATTTTTTTTTCTCTTGCAACATTTATTCAAACTAGTCAGATTGGATTTGTCCCTATCAATGGCCTAAAGCAGTTGTTCCCAAACTTACGCAGTCCTTTTTTTTTCAATTGTGAACGTTCCGCGGCCCCTTCACTATATTTTATGTGATCTTCCCGGTTGTCGTAAAGTCCTTCACGGACCCCAGTTGGGAATCACTGGCCTAAAGGTTATAAAAAGTTCATTATTTTCAAAGCCTGATTAGAAATATTTTTGATTCTCTCTTCCCAATGCATGCAGACATTCCACAGGATCGATTGAAGTACAGTAAGTGGGTTTTTGTGTTCTTTAACCGTGGTGGTACCTATAGTAACTCTGCTCATGAGTATGAGTTTTGAGTACTCATGATATTAAACAACAGTAACAACACACCTTTGATCAGCGGTACTGTTGAAATTTTGTTTTCCAGCTATGATTGACTCAGAGTTTAACATACCTACAGCGCGAGTATACACTTTAAAAACTTACCTACTTTGGTTATTTCTCTCCAAAGATTTTTTTACGATAACTTTTTAAATTTACAGCTTTTTTGAGTAAAAATTGTGTGCCAAAAATTAGAACTAACATAGGTGTATAATAAATTACCTTTGTCCCTAACCAGCCTAGCTAGCTGGCAGTTTTTCTCGCTGTTTTTAAAGAACAAGCACAAGTCCTCACGATGGTTGACTGGCGGTTCAGGACGAGCCAATGAAACGTGGCTAGAGACGATCACCCCGGTGTATGGCTGATACAAAAAATATCTTTTCTGTATTCTGCCAACAACATTCGGCAAAAGCTAAAGCCGCTAAAACAACACAAAACAACAAAACAAAAGAATAAAAATTACTAGTGGTTGACCCGTCCTTCGTACGGGATCAGCGCGGTGTAAGAGGCACGACTTTGAAGCACCGCCATTTTCAATGAGTGTTTACAATTTTATTGTTTTCCTTCAGGCCCAGTTACCGAGATGCCGAGAGTACAATTGCATCCCAAATATCAAGACGTGAGAGTGGGAGATAGAGTGGAGTTCAGATGTGATGCATCCGGAGTGCCCACTCCTTCCTTGGAATGGATCAAGAACCAGAGAGACCCATTGAATCCAGAGGTAAGTAGGAACAGGGCTGGGTTCTTGAAAGCAACTTTGCACTTCGCAAATTTTTGACGTCACAACATTGCATAGAACAGAATATACCCTGCTTATACTGCCAGAATGAGACTGAAAAGTCCCTTTACTCCCGCAGTCTAAACTATCACTTTTAAACGATCTGGCTGGGGGGGCCTTAAACAGGGAGTAGACCAGTGTCTTGCTGTGGGACTATAAGTAGGGATCAAAGCAGCCAAACTGTAACCAGCCTGGCTAGTTAGAGGTTACAAAGGGTTTCTCATGCTTCAAAGAAAAAGCACAGATCCTCAGGATGGTTGACTGCGGTTAACCACTAGACACCACCGTACCTCTGAGGTTGGTTTTCGAGCAGTATAAATAAACACTATAGTATTACATTATTACACATTATAACTTGGCGTTTTTCTTCTGTTTTTAGTTCCACTTTGACAATGGAATATTCCGTATTGACAGAGTCCAGGCAAGTGATGCTGGCGTTTACTTCTGTCGTGCTACCAATGAGGTCGGGCAAGATACCCAGGCTGTCCAACTCAACGTCATTCGTAAGTGTACCTTTTGATAAGTCTATTCCTAAAATTATGTCCTAATCCTATCCTACTTCAAAGTCCTAATTTTTTAAAAAAAGTCCTAAAACCAGGGATATTGCTTGAAGCCTTAAGTTAGCAGTTTCGCGACTTTTTGGGAACTCTATGTTTTAAAACAAAACAGAACAAGCCAGCCTAGTTTGCTTGGAGGGTAGCGCGTCTACCTCGGAAGTACTAGCTCGATTCTCGCCCGGGGCGGATTTTATCCTAAACAGATAAGGTTCGTTCTCGGAACGGCTGGCTTTCTCCTATCCAGTCTTGCTCCTCTCTTTGCTTTCGGGACGATGATACCTTTAACGGTTATAGTTCCTTTATCAAACCAAACCTCAATAATAATAATAATAATAATAATAATGATAATAATAATAATAATATTAAATTAAAATAAATAAACTTTGTTTTCTATCTTACCATTTTCTTTTCTGTTGTTTCCAGCTAATACCGCGGATGCAGGAACCAACACAGACGTGTTTCTACACATAGAGCCTCCTCAATACACTGGGCCGGGGGGTGTTCAAGTGATTCTAAGATGTACTGCTCCCTATTTACCTTCCACCGAGAACACCATGTGAGTACCCTAAAAACTTTTATGGCCGCTCTTACCACTGATTGTTAACACAGTATCCAAGGGTTTTCTTTGACGTCACCCATTTGATTTACACAGGCCAGTATTTCTTGAACTCTGGATTAACTTTTCTTTATGACCTGTATCGGTGGTGTAGTGGTCAAGACGCTCGCCTGGTGAACAGGAGGGCGTAGGTTCAATCCCAGCCAAGGTACAAGTTTTTGTCCTCCACATTGTTTGAGAAACCACAATAACAGTAAAAGCCTGCTGGGTAAAGGGACTCTTTAAGGCCTCAGGTTAAATACCCAAATGACAAATTGAAAAAAATAAATAAATAATAATTAATTCTATAATCTGGATTCTTCAGGTTTAATCAACAATAAATTATCTCTGAAATGTGTTGACACGCTTTAATCCAATGGTGCTCTAATCAATCAAGTACCTGGGAGGTATTCTGCAGCACGGGAAAAAATCATTTATTCATTGAGTTTTTTTTTCATTCAATCGAGAGTTTTATTCCATTTTTTTTCTCCTTTCGGAAAATTGTAACAGTTCAAGATTTTCTACAGTATAAGTAATTTTATTTGGAAATATTTCATTACTAATTACTATTCATGTATCCATATCCAAAGGTATCTACATAAATAAATAAATTTAAAACAAAGCTAAAAAATAAAATGTTGAGTAAGCTCATACGAACAGAACTCCATTGGAATAATCTAAAAAAAAAATCGTGTGGCTTCCAGTTTATGAAAATCTTTTCAATTTATTCCACACAAACTTAATAAAGCTTTTTATATTATTTTTTGTCGTAAAATTTTATGGATAGAGGTTCTGGTGCCTCGTTCATTTTCCAACGTCAAACCTGGGAAATTACTTTGGTTTTCTGACGGAAGGGTAAAGGGAAGAGAACTCGTTTATTAAATAATAATAATGGACTTTTGGGTGGAAGGTAACCACTAGGCGAGATTATTAATATTTAAAAAAAGAAGAAAAAACAAATCTGAATTATCACCATCTTTTTAATTTCGTAGAAATGAAACAACTGCTACATTGACTACTGTGGTCTGTGTCGTAGCATGCCCCTCCCGCAGTATGTCCCTCATTGGCGATAAGGGACAATGTACACCCATAATTTCCTATTGAAGGTGTTGTCCTTTTTGACTTCCTGCTGCTCTAGCTTTTATAAAACTACCTAGAAGTTGACAATAGGTTAGATTGATTACAAAACTTATTATATCAAATGAAGAGAGACAAGGATTGATTCTTTTATTTATTTTTCCAGGACTTGGTTTTGATTTTGACCTACATACATAATGCTCTCGTCAAACTTTTCTCGATAGAAAATTTCTAGTGCATAAATAATATTTATAATGTATCATATAGGTACCTGTGTAGATATAACTTCAAAACTGTTGTTTAAGAAAAAGAAAAATGAAATAAGAAACAAATACATCACGGTACAATTCTTTTTAGATTTATCTTCGTTGGCATTTGTTGCATTGTTCTTTCCTATCACACCTCAGTCTTTAAACTTCAACTCTTCTTAATCTTTTTTCGCTCTTGTTTACATTTTCTTCTTTTCCTTCTTTAAGCTCTCACATTTCCATCAAGGTACAATTGAACAATTGTATTCAAAAAGGGAATAAGAACGAAAATCGAGTTGGGACTTTTTGAGCAAAATAGGGTTTACATTTTCTTCTTTTCCTTCTTTAAGCTCTCACATTTCCATCAAGGTACAATTGAACAGTTGTATTCAAAAAGGGAATAAGAACGAAAATCGAGTTGGGACTTTTTGAGCAAAATAGGCTATAAAGGTTTTGATTGTTACTGAAACTTATTGAGAGAATTTAACAAAAACTCATATATCTTCGTGATTAATTGAGATATCAACATAATTATTTTTGGTACCTACTGATTTTTGACAAAATATAGAAAAGGCGTTTTACCAAAAATAGGGACCTCAGCAAGGTTAAGGGCTTCGTGCATAAAAAGCCTTCAATTTATCTCGCGTCAACTCCATCCTTTACATCACTTATGTATGTGTTGATCTCGTATGTAAAGGCATCTCCATCAACAGCGAATAAAGTAAGTAGGAGGACCTTACAAATTTCATAGTTAGTTTCTAATTCTAGGTACCATCAATTATAATTACATTACACCAGGCCATCCCGTTTACATTTTCTTCTTTTCCTTCTTTAAGCTCTCACATTTCCATCAAGGTACAATTGAACAGTTGTATTCAAAAAGGGAATAAGAACAAAAATCGAGTTGGGACGAGTTGGTTTTGATTTTTACTGAAACTTATTGAGAGAATTTAACAAAAACTCGTATATCTTCGTGATTAATTGAGATATAAATAAAATTATTTTTGGTACCTACTGATTTTTGACAAAATTCCGGATTAGAAAAGGCGTTTTACCAAAAATAGCGGCCTCAGCAAGTTTAAGGGCTTCGTGCATAAAGAGCCTTCAATTTATCTCGCGTCAACCCCATCCTTTACATCACTTATGTATGTGTTAATCTCGTATGTAAAGGCATCTCCATCAACAGCGAATAAAGAAAGTAGGAGGAGGGGAAAGCGTCAAAAATTCATGATAGACTTTGCCAGCACTTTTTCCTCCTCTTTCCTTTTCTCCTTAATTTGTTTTAAATTACTTTTTAAATTTTTCATTTTCGACAAGGGGAAAAAACACAAACCTACCTATCCGTCGGAAAAAGCAACACATGGAAAATGAAAAGAAAAGGCAGAAGAAGGGGAAAAACTAAGGTGACAAGTTGTCAGCCCAAATTCATGACTGCCATGATAACCTTTGGCTTTTGAATATGACTCTTTCACTATGTAGGTCTAGCGTTACCTGACGGTTTTTAAAATGATGCTACACGTTCAATGTGATATTTATTTTATTTGAAAGATAACAAAATAAGGTTTACTTTTTTGGGCATTTTGTTTGTGATGGTGATCAAGTGTGGAAGACAACGCAAGCCGAAAAATCGCCCTCATTTTGAAAACACTCAATCTGGTTCGAAATTCGACATACTGTCTTTAGAACTTCCTGGACTATAGCACGAATTTCTCGATCCTTGTCTTATAAATATATAGACCTTGTTTTTTTACGTACTTCAATAAAAAAAGTTCGCACGAGCTAAGATCGGTTGTGGAGGGAGGAAAATCAAAATGGGTGCGAAACTTCCTTTGAGCAATAGTCAAAAATTCACTACTTTTGAGAAATGCCACCACAGCGAAAGCTCAATGTTGCGGGGTCCTCGTTTACATTTTAACAAAAGCTTATTTTGTTCTGAACGTAGTGATGTTCATTTCAACAAGCTACGACAAGTTATAACAAAGTTATGGACAAATTAAAATCGTCAGGTAACGCTGGGTCACCTTTAATTTATATCTGTCTACTGCTAGAGACGAAGGTATGTTCTCCATTTGGAAAAGGTTTTCTTCATCATTTTCTGCTGAGCTATAAAATAATTATGCTAGTCTCTATTAAATTTGAAAACGTCATCAGCATTTGAAAACCATTCTCTTCTTAAGTGACAGGGTTCTCACTTATGAGAAATCTTCCATCCAACTACTAATGAATGATTCATGTCTACGATCTAGACGTGGGTCTTTTACAAGTACTGAGTGTGATCTTTTTTTATCCTAACAATTTTATAATTGGAAAAAATCTTCCCTATTTTTTTATATAAATTTTAATTGATGATAAATAATGAAAACCCAGCTAAATAAATAGATTAAAAAGCAATGTGCTAATTAGCTCTCTCAAATGTCATATCAAAAGAAAGAGTGAACTACAATGCCAATTAATATGTTGGGTCAAATAAAACGCGAATTACATATTCACAACATTACGAGTATAGTAATAAATTTAATTATGTAATAATTTACACATAATAATATAATTATGTGTCAACAAGACCTTCTTTTCAGGACAAATGACAACTCAATTAAAAAGCTCGAGGGTGCACTTATTATTGGGTTATTTATGGAGCTGAGTGCACCCCACGTTGCGCTGAAATTTATTAATTTACAAGGGCGATATATTATAATGTACTCCGGACATGGGTACTAAACATATCAGCAGCGGACACATTGTATGTGTGTAGCCTTTTTTTTTTTTTTTTTTTTTAACTTTTTTCTGAAGCAATTTGATGGCAAAAAAAAAATGCCATCTGCTCTCAAAGTTTTTACTTTTTTCTCCCTTTTGTAGAGAAAAAAAAAAACTTGATAAATACATACAATGAGAAACATTTTTTTTATTTGCTGTGAAAGCATCGGAAAAAAATTGGTTTGAAAATTTCCGGGTTAATTGAGAGTCAGTGGTCTTGAACACTCGTCCACAGAGGTGGAAATGCAAATGATGATCCTTGTTTTTTTTTGCACTCGAATGTACATACATATTTATTTCTTCAAAAGCTTTACAAAGCACCCTTTTCTAGGCTTTAATTCGCTGTAGGTAGTACAGAAATTAATATTTCAAAGATTCCCCTGTAGTAGGTGTAGGCATTTCATTATATCGTAGACAATGTTCAAGTTCAGGTGTTGGATGTTGAAAGTAATGAGTTTACTAGAGTAACTAGAGTACAGCACGCGATGGTGTAATATTATCGCTCTTCCAACTTGTTTTGAAAATATTGTATCAAGTGGCGAGGCACAGAATCAGGTACATACCTAGGTTTTTTTTTTTTTTTAAAGGCGGAATAGGTTTTCCTGATTTAGTTATCCTTGTTCCTTTTAAATTTATCTACCAATGTGTGATAATATCTACAATATTCTACACTTAGGCCAGCTACTCACTATCAGGTAGACCTGATCAGGTGTAAGGTCTACTGATAGAGTCAGTTTTACCTGATAGTGTGTGTGCTCATCAGGTATCAAGTAGACCTGACATTCGGAACTTTTCAGCCGTACCTGTCAGGTCTACCTGATAGTGAGTGGCTGACCTTAGTTGAGGTTAACGCCGAGCACCGGAGGAGCTCTCTACTCTGTGCTATCAATCCCTTAGTGGGCTATTATTATGTGTTCAAGTTTATAAATAATATGTTATATTATTAATTATTACCTATCAAGATGAAATTCCATACCTCAGCTGGGATCAAACCCACGTCCTCCAACCAGGGAAACGCCTTGACTACTACACCATCAAGGCAGGAAACTAACGGTTTGAAAATACAAGTTTCTCTCAAGGAAACTTGAAAACTACGGATTCACAGAAACTTGGAAATTGAGGATTCACCCAAAGCAGGAAGTATGGAAAAGTGTAGGTACTCTTACTCTAAGTCTTTTGTGACCGAGTTACGATGTTACCTTATCTGACATGATTAATGTCTTTTGACAGAAACACTAACTTCAGACAGCTCAAGAATAAATGCATACTTATCTCTAGTTTTCAAGGTAAGTGATGCATACAGACTCGCTCTTTCCTGGACAAAAATAAATGTACGACTAGTTATAACTAGGTCTGTTCACAAAATATAAAATTTAGTACCCGACTACACCCCTTACTCTCAATTTGCAACGCAGAGCTTACCGCTATTTTATTTGCGATCAATCTTTTCGTCTCCTCTCATTTGAACGAAGATAATCAGAATCGCTTCATCGGGTGTCAGTGATGCTCCCTAGACACAAGAAAAAGAAGAGGAAGCAGGGACGGAAATTTTAATTAAGCTCAACTGTAGTAAAACATAATAGGTAATGTTCGATGGAGGTTTCCAATGTTATAACGTGATTATAACGATTATTGTACAGGGGTATGGGCTGTAGGGAGGTAATTCAGGGCCGGTATGTTTACAGCCTAACGGGACCCCGGGGCTTCAACAAGGAGGGGCCCCTCCTCGCAACAAATTTCTCATGAATACTAGGTAAAATTGTATGCGCCATCTTGGATTTCCTATGGTTTAGTACAGACGCTATCGTGGCAAAAGAGGGGGAAAGAGCTTCGGGGGATGTCAAGCTTAAATGGAAGGAACATGTGAAAAAGAAACGGGAACAACTTAACATCAAGTTTAGAAAAATGTATTGGCTGCTTGGTAGATACTCAACACTACCAATTGAGAACAAGCTTCTGCTTTATAAACAGGTCTTAAGGCCGATATGGACTTACGGCATCCAACTTTGGGGGTGCACCTGTCCATCCAACCGAATGATAATTGAAAGATTCCAGAATAAAGTACTCCGGACCATTGTAAATGCTCCGTGGTACATAAGAAATGATGATCTCCATCGAGATTTAGGCATTGAGTCAGTGAAGGAATGCATGCAAAAAATTGCCTCTAGACATCTTGAGAGGCTACAGGATCACCCCAACCCTGAGACTGTCCATCTTCTTAGGGTTGAAGACCTAACCAGACGGTTAAAGCGTGTAAAACCGCATGAACTAATCAATTAGGTACCCATAGCTGGTAACCACCTGCCAGACAAATCTACTTGTGTCCATGTACAAAAGTTAGTTTTAGATCCCTTTAGTAATTTAAGATTAGAATAAAAATACTTATTAGTTTGCAACTAGATTGTATTAATAAATAAAAGTCCTTTGAAATTATTTAAAAAAAAAAAAAAAAAAAAATCCATTCGACATCCGTAGTTAAAATTCTTTAAAAAAAGTAAAAAAATATTTTAATAACAGAACTCATAAAGAGTAGGTACATTTACTGTATGTAACGTATGAAATGTCTTTGTTTTTTCATTGTCTTTATTAACATTTTTCGTTTATTTTTCAGCTTTCGCCGGAGAAGTGACCCAATTTGTGTCGGCTGAAAATCATGAAGTTACCGTCTATGAGGGTGGAGATGCAGAGCTGAAATGTAACACCTACTATGCACCGGGCAGGGTATGTACTTTTATTGAGTTATTGGGGTGCACTCGGCCCCAGGTCTACAGTCTCATATGGACAGAATTAAGCAGAAAAGAACCATCCATAAGGCTTATTATGGATGGATACATATTGCGGTCCATTGCTTATCACAGTTGAAAATTCCATCCTACCTTTTTTCCCTAATAAATTGAAAAAAAAAATTTTCCTTTTTTTAAGTTAACAGATAAGGTTCGTTTTCGGAACGGCTGGTTTTCTCCTATCCTGTCTTCCTTCTCTCTTCTCTTTCGGGACGATAAGATATTAACAGTTACAGCTCCCTCTATCAAACCTCTTAAAAAAAGTTTTTTTTTCAGGGTTTCCAATTATTATTATTATTATTATTATTATTATTATTATTATTATTATTATTATTATTATTATTATTATTATTTATTATTATTATTATTTGTTTATAATGAGAAAAATTTGATCTTTCAACGAGTTACCCTGTATTTAATGCACCAAAAGTATGAAACACATTTCATGTGCTGAGTGGATACATTTATTCCCTTTGAAGACTTGAGCTTTACTTGTGCTGAATTTCAGCAGAAATAAAGATCCTAGACTGTCATCACAGATCAGAATAATGACGTAAGTTAATGAACGTGTTGATAAATAATGTAAGCAAAGCTTGTTCAAAAATGCATTGAATTTTCTTTTTAATGTTCGTATAAGTTCGTAGGTACCTCTCATGTTAATGAGGAAGATGTATGTGCATAATTATATGCATTAACTATGTATGTACCTAGGTACTTATAAATATTTTACACATTCAGTATTAGTACCTATACTTGTTATTTGAGACTGCAACTACATAGGTACCTATAAAATTGGAGAGGGCATTATTAGTTATTCTAAGTATAGGAGCAATTCATCTTCCTCTATTTGGTGTTTCAATTATTTTTTATTTTTATTTTTTTTTTTTTTAAATTTTTAGTGGATGTGGCTAAACTTTTATTCTTTTCTCTCGCTCATTATAATATGTCTTGCCTATTTGAGTCCTCAAGCAAAGTAAAAAGAAATTAAAAAGAAAAGAGAGAGAAAGAAACAAAGGGACAGCGCGGAAAGAAAGGAACAGACATAAGAGATGAGTAAAAAGACTGCGAATTCTAAAAAGGAATAGAATAACAGAGAAAGGCAAATTAGAAGGTGGATGGAATTAGGAAGAGAGCGGAAAAATACAACGCGAGAAAAACAAGGAATGAACGAAAGCATTCATCTTCATTTGAAAGCAATTTAGCCCAGCTAGGGGTAGGTTTTGCAGGATTTCAGCTTGAGATGAAAGTAGGGACATAAAATTCGAAGGAAGTAGATCGAGGGGAAGAAGGAAGTTTGGTATGCTGACAGACATCTTAAGAGGAAGGACTTATGAACAAATACTAGATTTTGTAATAATGTTTTTCTTTAAGCTCTTGGTTTTATTCTAATATTAGGGGGAAGGACTGTAATGTTCAACAGACCCTTCAACCCCCCATTTCAGTTAAAATTTTATACAACTTACAACAGGCCCTAACCTATTGTGAAAAGTTTTTGGTAAATAAAATAAACAATGATTCTTTCTTCTGACTTCAACATGGTGTGACCTTTTTATTTTTATGTCTCAGTTTCTAATATTTAATTATTTAAACTCCTAGAAATACCTAGGCTATTACACAAATGAAGAATGATGCCCAAGATCGAGAAAGCTGGAGAAGGTTCTGCTGAAACCTGTCATATGACAGATCTACTATTATATATATATATAGGTGGTGCTGGTGCCCAAGATCGAGAAAGCTGGAGAAGGTTCTGCTGAAACCTGTCATATGACAGATCTACTATTATATATATATCCCCCCCCCCCCCCCCCCCCCCCCCACAGAATCAAATGGTCTCGTAAAGACACAGGATACCTGCCATCTGAAGCTTACGATAGAAATGGCACTCTAACCATCTCCAATCCAAGCATAGAAGACTCTGGCATTTACATCTGTACAGCTCAGTCTATTGGCGGCAGCGTGCAAGGCAGTAAAGAGTCGGAAGTAAATATTGCCACCAATGGAGGCGGCTATTCCCCAGGATCACCCACCCCTGCTTATCAAACACCTGTGTACACACCTCCAGCTTATGGAAACTAGTAAGTGACCATTAGATAGTAAACTGTAGGACACACTCAGAAAACGGACTCTTTTAAGTCCGATCAATCCCAAGATCTACTAAGAAAATGTCCTTTAGGTATTTGCCAAATTTCGTCAAAATTGGACAAAACCTATGATGGGACCAACAGACAAACTTAAGGAATGAGGAAAAATCCTCGGGTAAAAACTTGAAATGCATTTCGTATATCCAAGTATTTTTTTTTTTTATTGTTTTTGTTGAAAATTTCTTCATTTGTGATATAAAGAAAGGATATTTATCTAAGAGCATATCGGGTGACCATGCCTTTAGCTCATAGTGGACGGAGCCCTATGGTATTTCAGTAAATACTTGGAGTTTGGTAATAACTAATAATATGCTAATATCTTACTATCTTGCGGTCGTTACATTTATTAACCAATGATAAAGTAAGTCTAATTAATGCTTATCCAAGTTGGTCTGGCGTTCGGGTGGGTTAATTGGTCAACCGTGTTCAATTTCAGCGAAGTTCAAGTGACACCCCGTCAGCAGTCCGCACCGGAAGGAAGTCAAGTTACCATCGAGTGTAAATCCAACGACCCTTCCGCCACCATCAAATGGTCCAAGGACAACCAAGAGCAACTTCCGCCCAACATGATTGCTGGCGAAACACTCATTATAAACGGTATCACTAAGGCTGACGAGGGAGTGTATATTTGCAGCATCCAGAACGCTCAGGGCAACGTGTTCCAGGACTATGCTTCCATTCAAGTCGACAGTAAGTGTGAATTCGCTTGAAAGGATATTTGTGTGTAGGATACTTGTGAAATTGGGAAAAAGGGTCGAAAGATCCGTTTTGGGGTTCCCTGATTCCAAAAAAAAAGAAGTTGTTTTTAGCCCATGGTCTGTACATATGTGAACGCACGCACATACGTATTTTATTATTTTAATGGTATTTTTCATCAACAGAACGAGAAATGCCCAGAATCCGAATTCACCCGAACGCCAGTCAGACGTTCATCGTGGGAGATCGGGCCGATATACAGTGTGTCCTAGAAGCTGGTGAACCTTCCCCAACACAGACTTGGATCCGACCGGACAATGATGGCAAATTTGGTCCCGACGTGGAGGTCTATCAAGAATTGGGAGTTTTGAGGTAAGAAGCGGGTTTAATTTGGTCATTAAGTCATTATTAACGGAGTTTTTATCGTCCCGAAATGTGAACGAAATAGAAAGCCAGTCGTTCTGAGAACAAACCTTATCTGTTTAGGATAAAGATAAAGTTAAAAAATTTAAAAGACAATTAAGATTCGACATTCAACTGGTGAAAATATTTGGTGAGCGTTCGAGAATACTCAGATTCTCATCATCAGACCAAAGGATTTATTATTTCGCTTATTTTCAGATTCAACAATATAGCGACCGGTGACGAAGGTAAATACACCTGTATTGCCGAAAACAGTGCTGGTAAAGAGGTGATGAACGCTTATATTCACGTCCTAACTCTCCCTGCGGTGACCATTACACCGTCTGAATATGTGTCAGTGCGACCTGGAGAGCCTTTGACCTTGGAATGCGAAGCCACTGGAAGACCCATGCCCACTGTGTCCTGGGTCAAATACATTGCACCCTTGTAAGTCTTTTACATCCTTGTATTGTAAATATATTGCACCCTTGTAAGTCTTTTGCATCCTTGTATTGTAAATATATTACACCCTTGTAAGTCTTTTACATCCTTGTATTGAAAATATATTGCACCCTTGTAAGTCTTTTGGATTTAGTCTGCCTTTAGGTTGCGGGTTCGACTCCCGCCCAAAGTCTACACTCTGGTGTTTTCTTTCCTTATGGCCGTTCTAAACTTTCACTGTTTCTCTGATTTTATCATTTCTCACCCTATCCTTTTCTTGTTAACCCTCACATCCTTTGGCTGATTGCTTTGGGCTCACATTTGATTTTGGCCAGACAAATTTTACGATTGGATGCCCTTCGCACTCAACCTTCGCTATTTCTTTAGCAAGGGAAATTTCAGGCTGGTATCCTTCCTCTTTAAACAAACTCCCAGCCAAACTCTTTAAAGTTTACTAATATCCACTTTCAGTGACCGAAATCTGGAGCGGGACGAGCTAACTTCCAGAGCGGTCTACACGATCGCTTCAGTGCGAGAATCGGACGCGGGCCAGTACAAGTGTATCGGCAAGAATTCAGCCGGTACTGAGGAGAAAGTTATCACGGTAGCCGTAGAGCATCGTCCGGAATATGGACCGATTTCGCCTAGACCGGGAGCGGATATTTTGCCGGATGGGGATGAGTATTACCGCCCCGAGCCGGAGGAAGGAGAATATGTGTATGCTGTTGGATCGAATGCGTCGATCAGCTGTAGCGTAGGTAAGAAAACTTCTTAATAATTATGAATTGAGTATACAATTTAATTTAATAAAAAGCTACATAAACTGAACCCCTCCTTAGTCACCACAATTGTAGACAATTACGTCTATAGTTTAGACAAGGAGTGAAATCAGCAATAGAAAATGATTGTAGGTACCTATATGTTTAAAAATAAATAAAAACTGATTTATTGAAGAAAAAAAAAATCAGTTTACCTTTTAGTAAACACTTCTGAATTTATCAGGAAATGAGGTACATAATAGGGCTGCCAGGAAGCGAATGACAAGAAACGCCGCGCCGACCCTGATAATATGTTGTCACCCAAGTCTTAATTCACACAAATAATAATAATGAACTTTTTTCAAGAGGTTTGATAGAGGGAACTGTAACTGCTAAGGTCTTATCGTCCCGAAATCGAAGAGAGAAGGAAGACAGGATAGGAGAAAGCCAGATGTTCCGAAACGAACATTATTCGTTCAGGATAAAATCCGCCCCCGGCGAGAATCGAACAAGCGGCCTACCGCTTACAAGGCAGACGCGCTACCAACCAAGCTAACTAGGCTGGCCCAAAAATAGTAAACAATTTGCTGTTGTAGCCATTGCCCAAGTCAAACGGAATCAAACTCCTTCTGTGGTTGGTAGTCCCGTTTATCTCGGTATCTAGAAGTCGTAGAAGAAAAAGAAAAATTCCGTTGTTCCTCATTTTTCCTGCTCTATGACTTTGAAACATCACCTTAAGTAAGCGCAACTGATCTATTAGGCTGGCTGTGAATGAGCTTACTATGACTTGAACGACTTTGGATAAAGACTTGTGTCCTAAAGGAAGAAAAAGAAAAGAAAAATACCCGATGAGCTCAGATTTGGATTTTTCCCAACTTTTTACATAGGAATCGACCATTTATTTATAATTTTTACCCACTTGCAACTCCTCCATTATCAAAATCAAATCATGAATTCTTTGTGGTAAAGCAGAGGGCTTCTTCACAACTTTTGTGGGTGTCTCAGTATTACTAAGTGCCTCCTTCACTATTCTCTTCTACTCGTATCATAAATCTTTTTACACTGCCAATGCCGGCACTGGTCGCTTCTCGATTAAAGTAGCTACTCAGTTGTCCTCACGAGACTGAGAGACCCTCATATTCCAAGCAAAGAAAAAGAAAGAGAAGAAAAAAAACTGAAGGAAATTGAACCCGGCACCTCCTGAGAGTGTTTCGGGTATTTATGTTTAAAAACACAAATCATTACATGCTATAATAATATGTTTGTGTTTTGCTGTTTGTTTCAGAGTGCCGGATGTGAGATTAGAGAACAGTGGATATTACCGGTGTTCCGCATTTATTTCTGGCACCCTGTATTCGGCTGATTACAACCTCAAAATTGAAAGTAAGTCACGAGTTTTGTTAGATTTTGTTTGGACTCGAATTCTTGATTTGAGATATAAATACCTTTACTAGGCTTTTTTACGAAGATACATTCTGATTGGTCGAAATTTGATCAAGAAGTCCTTTCATCTTGTGATCAACGTTCCTTTAAAAGATAATCCTTTTTATCCTGTAAACTACCAGGGACTACAATCACAGGTAGTCTTGAGTACTTTTTTAGGCATATTTACTGTAGTTGCTGAGCCAATATTTTTCTGCCTATTATTTCCAAAAGCTGACTTGTCTTTTCTTTTGTGTTTCAAACTTTAGCCAGCTTTATTCTGCTTTTTTTTTTTTTTTTTTTTTTTTTTTTGGCATTGGTTTGGCACTAAGCCTCGACTGTTATTAATTTATTGATTTGGTTTATTGACGTATTGATTTGGTTTATTTCAGAACCTCCAAGGATAACACTACGTCCCGTCAGGCAAACCGTGAAGCCAGGTGATATTGCCAACATCCGATGCTCTGCAATAGGCGCCACGCCTATTTCCATTAGATGGCAACCGCTACAGGGCTACTTCCCCAGTCATGTGGTGGAATATAATGGAGAGTTACGGGTGAGTACACAAAAAATATACATAAGTCTTTTTGGCAAAATGGTCTTTTTTGGTACCCTCATAAAAATATATATATATATATTTTTTTTTTTTTCAAGTGATACATTATCGTTCTTGTCTGATCTAATTTGTTGCCAAAATAATACTTTATTTTGTTACAAAATTACATATCTGTGTGACTTTTATTTTTTTAGTTAGGACCTCATAAGCACTAGAGGTGCCATTTTGGCCCGTGTTCCCCTATTTATTCATTTAAATATAAAGTATGTCACTAAAAGTTCTGCCCTCCGGTAGAGACCCCAGGTTGTATGCAGCGTTTCCTCTCTGGGTGGCCAGACCAATCTTTTGAACAAGAAAATGTTTGGAACGGGATGCTCCCGTGATAGTTGGTTAACTCTAAAATTTGACCAGAAAAAGGGCTCTTAAATTACCAATCTGACCCAAAATCTAATCGAAATTTTCTTCTATTGAACTTTTTTGGGAAAGATAAAATGGACTAAACGTTCTCGAGATATGTTATGCTCAAATAAAACAGACAGACAAAAAAAAAAAAAAAAAAAAAAAAATCACTCTCTATCAATTTTACTTATTTTCTTGTTATGGTTTTAAATCTTAAATTTTATTAAAGCCAGGAGGTTATCAATTATGCTAATTTTAATTGATTTTGCTGATTGCTGACTATTTATGTTTCAGTTTAACGGCATCAGAATTGAGGACGCAGGCAAATACACTTGTATCGCCAATAACAGCGTAGGAACTACCGACAGTACGGCTGAAGTCATTGTTACTTGTAAGTATAAACAGAAAAAAAAGGAAATAACATTGATCCCAGGTAGGTACAAAAGAATACAGTTTACAGTAGCTACTTGTAATGAGCGACCAGTAGCGGCTTTACAGAAGGAAAAGGGGGGAAAATAGAAAGCAATAATTGACATTGTAAAATGAGTTGGAAAGTCTTGTAATGCTGTGATGGTTACGAAAATTGCGTATTTATCACCGTAACCGAGGAACTTGGGACAAGGATTCATTCTTGCTTAACATTTTTTTTTTTCTTTTCTTTTTTTATACCTTTATCCATTCCTTGACAAATTTAAGCAATTTTGAACCAATTTTACGAAATTGAAACCCAATCTTAACCAATTTTTACGAAACGTCGATTTCCATTAGAAGTGTGTAGCTGGAATTGTAGTGAAAATGGGGGGGATTAGATTTTAAAATAGTGTTCATCGTGAAAAAGCGAGACAAAACGGTAAGAAGTTCAAATAGATCTTCTACTCAAGAAATAAAAAAAATATAATTTAAATATCGGGGGAAAAACACGACTTATGTTACTTAATTTTACATGAGGTTTTTGAGATGTATTGATTTTCTTTCTTGATTAAGATTGTTTTCAAATAGGATCGTAATATTTCCGTCTGTGATTAAATCTTGGTTTGTTGGGGGAGGGTATTAGGGACTTATTCGTCCCCAGTAGCTAGGGGATAGGGAGGGTATTAGGGACTTATTCGTCTCCAGTAGCTGCAGCGAGGGCCAGGATGATTTCAAATGAGAAGGGTTGGAACGCATAACCCAAACCGGAGTAGAATTTACTCTGGAACTCCACCCTGGGGACATAGACGAGAAAATATAACGTGAATATAATACCTACAAATAGAAAAACAAGTCAACAACAATAATAAAATAAACTTCATTAAATTTGTATTTAAATAAATTAATGTCTTTTAAAAATAAAAATAAATAAAAACAATTTTTTAGAGGGATCTTAGACCAAGGGCCATTCATGAATAAAATACTGGCCCTGACGATGCACTGGAGCATTAATTTCAAACATATGATTAGCCAAAAATGACTTCAGTGTTCAGTCTGATGACTTGAAAACAAGATTTTTTGTTCATAAATAAAGGTGTTATAACGCCTTAGGCGTTCTCTACCACCTAACCCTTAGAGCTCCATTATTACGTGGTCAAATTCTCAAATAAATGAGGATAAAATTCCATTTTTTTTGCTACATTTTTTTTTTAGTGTTCCTCGTTCCCCCGTAGTGTTCCTCATCAGATGGGCGAGAAGAGACACAATATTTCCCATTTAGGTGGTGGGTCAACACGAGAACACCAGAAAGTAACCCGTCGCGAGAAGAGACACAATACTTCTCATTTAGGTGCTGGGTCAACACGAGAACACCAGAAAGTAACCCGTTGAAATATTTGCAATCGAATCGTGCTCGTCCTTAATTGTATAATAAGATCTTGAGTGGAAGGTAACCACTAGACGAGGTTAACGCCGGAGCCATTCTCTACCACCTAACTCCTTGAGCTCCGTTATTATGTGGTCAAATTTTCAAATAATATATGTGTTGGCCTGTTGGCATATATGTAAATATGTATTCTATAGCCAGCGGCGATAGTATGTTGAATACACCAGTTCCCAATGGATCACTTAAGTTAAGCAACGTTGAGCGTGGTTAGTATCCGGATGGGTGACCATTTGGACAATAGCGTGCTGCTGGCTTTCCTGGTCCAACTCAGGCTGGGTGAGGTTAATATGAGGCGGGTAGCTTAGTAGTTATACGTTAAGACCTTAGTAGTTATACGTTAAGACCTTAGTAGTTATACGTTAAGACCTTAGTAATTATACGTTAAGACCTTAGTAGTTATACGTTAAGACCTTAGTAGTTATACGTTAAGACCTTAGTAGTTATACGTTAAGACCTTAGTAGTTATACGTTAAGACCTTAGTAGTTATACGTTTTAAACCTCCGTTGAATAGAAATCTTGGCTGGAGAAGGGTTACAAAAGAAATGGATTAGATGATATTAATGCTTTATTTGAAACTAGACTGTCGAATTAGGACATTTAGTCCCTTTATCTCAACAATTTAAATATTGAACTACTCATAAAGTACAATACGGTAGGTAACAAACAAAATGGCTTAAGAAGGTGGATAAAATCCGCCCCGGGCGGGAATCGAACCCGCGGCCTAGCGCTTACAAGGCAGATGCGCTACCAACTAAGCTAACTAGGCTGGCACTATTTTAGTCATATTCTCACATTACTTTGTATTTCTGGCCATTAGTCCATTCTGAGTTGGCGAGTGGGATCAAAAAAAGTAAAAAGGCAGCAGCACGCAATTGCTCAGATGATCACTCCGAATATCAACCAAGTGCAACGTTACTTAACTTCAGTGATGCTATTTATCTATTTTACATACAAGAGATTTTATCCATTATAAAATATTGTTTTGTTGTTTATGTTCTCAGGGGAAGAACCAGGGCACTGCCTTACAAATGTTGCTCCAGGAGTGAAGGCTTGTATACACAACGATAGTCCAACAATCCATCAACCGGTAACTAAACCATCAAACGGTAACTAAACCACTAAACGGTAACTAACGTGAAAAAACGTTTAAAAGCCCTGGTGAACAGAGGGAATGTTTGTTTTGCGACAGTTGTAAGCAGTAGCTCAAATGTTGCGAAACAAATGGTTCGAATGTTGAGCAACTTCAGGATAAAACCTCGCACTGAGAGACAAGAAAGATGTTTCAGAAATAATTCTGGAGTTCGTCGCGAAATCGAACAAAGAAGGAAGACGGGATAGGAAAAGGCAACCCGTTCTGAGAACGAGACTTATCTGTTTAGGATAAAGTCCGCCTCGGATGGGAATCGAACCCGCGACCTAGCACTTTCAAGGTAGGCGCGCTACTCTTCAAGATGGGCTGGCAGTAGGCAACTTGATATTGTCATTTTTACTTTCTTTATCCTGGAATAAAAAGTAAGGGTGTAAAAGCCCAAGTTTTGCAGAATTAGAACATCCCTAAAATAAATAAATCGTTAAATACCTATTTGGAAAATGAACAGAATCGAGTCTAGTAGTTTTTTTAATTCAAAAAAAGGCTAAATTTATTTATTAAATATAATAAATAAATTTATTCTGTACACATAATAAAATAATATCCTAAAACCATAACACAGAGAGTTGCAAGAATATCAATTTTTATGAAAGAGAATCGATTTTTGGGGGTAATCTAGACAGCTTACAGAAGGGAGACGAAGCATTTCTGGACATGGGTTCACAAGAGGAAAATGTTGTTAAATCAGTCCCAGAAACAAGTGTCTGGAGTTTGTCGCAAGACTTTTGAAACCCTCTGTAGAGTGTATACTATATCACTACATCTTATTCTAATGACTCATTTATTGCCCTATCAAACAATTTGGATAACTCTTGAAGATATGCAATTAATCACACTATCAATTGCATTTTAAAAAATAAATATTTAAATACGATTTAAATTTAAAATAAATATTCAAATTATTAAATATGACAAGTATAATAATGGAGACAAAGTAAATAAAGAAAAATTATCACAGAAATCCGCCCCGGGCGGGAATCGAACCCGCGGCCTAGCGCTTACAAGGCAGACGCACTACCAACCAAGCTAACTAGGCTGGCATGTCAAATTTTCTTTCTAACTTACCGTCTCCAAGGTTTCGCGTAAATATTGCAGATTCGTAGACAAAGTATCAGTGCGGGCTTTGAGTGTAGATATTTTATGTTGCAACTCAGAAATGTTTGAGCGATAATTCCGATTGTTATCCTCTATGCGACGCAACTCGGCAATTCTGAAGGCAAAAAAAAGGAATTTCATTGTGTTAAGCATATTATGCTTGTAACAAATGTCGTTCCCCGCTTCAGACTGCGCTAGATTTTATAACTTGACTTGGACCCGAACCACCAACCTCTAGATCCGAAGTCCACCGCGCTAACCACTACACCACTGGGGTTGGATAAGACAAAATAAATAATGAATTAAAGTAAAATAAACAACTTCCGTGGTCACTTGTAAAGTTCAAAGTTCACGGGTTCTATTCCCCGTGCTTTGAATACGGGTTGAACTGAACCTCAAATTTTGGTGACACTTTTATTGAGGAGCTTCTTAAAACATAATCACCAATGGCTACACTACCAGAGTAAAAGCCTACCTACTCGTCACATTAAAAAAAAAAAAAAAAATACCCAGCCCCCTCTCTTTTTCAACCCTCCCAAA